>NC_056737.1:1433275648-1433305648 GCF_019279795.1 Protopterus annectens
GAAACATAAATAGATGCATGGCTCTGAAGCAGTATTATTTGTTAGTTGTAAATAAGTCAAGGCCTTTATTGTGTTAGTTCAACTGTACTTTGAAAAGGAATGTGACAGGATGAAGTAAATTAAGTTGTACATGGGCAGATCTAGCTTTTCATAAGATGCGATTTAAGTAACTTTTTGAATTGTGTTAGATTTGTGGAGGAGGTTTTGGGGGAAGGTTATTCCAGGTTTTAGCTATGCTATGAAAATAAAGAGATTTTCCTGCAGTGTTGTTTGCCCTGGTGGTACAGAGAAGAGATTTAGTGGTAGAATGGAGGGGACAACTGGTGGACTAGTGGGAGAGCAGCTGTTTTAGCGCTGGTGTTTTTTCAGGGTAGGTCAGGATATTAAATGCAGTAGTTAGCTGTTGGTAGATGAGTAATTGTGGTACTTCTAGCCATTTAATATTTCTTAGTACCTGGCAATGATGGGTTTTGAAGGTAGAATTGTTGGTGAATTTAGCAATTTTGTTGTAAAATGATTCAGTTTTGTCAAGATAGTTTTTTCTAATATGGGTTAATACTGGGGCTGCATACATAAGTGTGGACAGAAGGTGAGTTTGGGCTAAAGTGAGTCTTGCTTTATCGGTGAGAACATTCTTGTGTCTATAAAGTGTACCCATTTTTTGTGAACCTTTTTAATAGTTTGAGCTATGTGAACATCAAAGTAGAGATTTTTGGCTATTTCTACCCCAAGGAGTTTGGTTTGGGTTGAAGGAGTGATTAGATTGCCATTTTTAGATGAGATAGTAAAAGTTAGGGGAGTAGATTTGGATTTATTTGGCATGAACAAGATTAATTTAGTTTTGTTGGGGTTAAGAATGAGTTGGATATCAGTGATCCAATTTTCTACAGCAGAGAAGGATTCTTGGGCCAGCTGCTGTAGGGTGGAAAGAGATGGGGATGTGCAGATGAGTGTTGAGTCATCAGCGTACTGTACAAGAGTGGCTTCTTGTGTGGAGGTATGTAGGTTATTTGTGAAGATAGAGAAGAGAAGTAAGCTCAGTATTGAGCCTTGAGGTACGCCTATGGAACTGGGAAGTAGAGGGGAGGTCCAGTGAGGTCATTTTTTCACTATATTCAACATTCATCCAACCTATTATTGAGTACAATTCCCTCTTTTATATGTACCTTTCCAGGCACGTCCAACAATTGGCACATCCACAGAGGTTCCTCACTAAAAGAAGACAAGGCTTAAATAACATGTCCTCTGCAGATAACCTCAAAGCACTCTCCCTGTATTCTGTGTCCTATGAGCTGTTGAGGGGAGATTTAAGGTTGGCATTCAAGGCATCATCGAACCCCACCCTAATGGACTTCCTCCATACCAGTAAAACAAACAACACCAGAATTACCCTTTTTAAAGACTTAAACATTGCCTGTGGTATAAATGGGACCTGCTGGAGAGACAGGTATGCAGCCCATAAACTACACCTTCTCTGGAACAAGCTCTCTATCCATGTGAAGCAGAGTTCCTTCCTAACCTAATTCAAATGTAGCTTGGACAATTAGTTGGGGATCCAGAAACCCAACCCTGGTTTGATATTTACATCTCTAATGGACACAGGCAGCCTGTAAATATTTCATCTTCCAGGGCCCTGCGTGTAAATATTTCATCTTTCAAGCCCCTGCTTACACTTGTCAAGGGTGCCAGAACATTTTGGGATTTGAAATGCATAGCTATGCCTAAAAATGTCTTAGTGGTCAATACCCTAGTATACACCTATGAACCTATAGATATAGATAGATAGAGAGATAGATTGATTGATAGATAAATAGAAAGATAGATAGATAGATAGATAGATAGATAGATAGATAGATAGATAGATAGATAAATACATATAGATAAGGGTACATAAAGACAGATATATTTATAGCCTTTAATCTAAGTGCAATGCACAATAATCCCCCTCAGTAGGTATTATAGTGAAAGTAACAGAAGTTCCATGAGTGGAGAGGCAAAAGCCCTAAAGGCAGTCTGATATTTTCCCATTAGTGTCCACATAGCGAGGATTAGGCTGAATGCATTCTTCAGTGAGTAAATTAGAATGGTGTTACTACATTGGTGTGCCATATATGGACATTTGTACTCTAATGATAGTCTCCTTTATTCTATGGCTCCTCAGTTCCCTTTTTTTTGGAAAGGTTTTAAAGTTTAAGGGCAGGGAAAAGAAATATACTAATGAGGGAGGTTTGTGCGGTGAATGTTTGAATGTTGTTAAAGAATTTAGTTGAATAGGAGAAAATGCTGTCATTTATTATTATTTTTATAATGATCTGTGTTCTTAAGGGTACGTTTTGCAAATATTTTATTACAACTTATCTTTCTGTTCATTGAGTAAGTTAGATTACCGCAGCATAGGTAGGTCTTTTTAACGTTGATGGTGTTTATTCTAGTACTCTTTTTTTGCCTTTTAAAGTGTTCTATTCCCTTTTGGAATGTACCTAACAAGGCATCTGCAGCAGCTGGAAAGGCCACAGATGTACCTCACAAAGAGGATTACTGGCTTCAAACAGATGCCCTACACTGACTGTCTCAAACAATTCCAGCTTTACTCTGTAGCATTTCGCCTACTCCGAGGTGATCTCTGCCTAACATATAAAGCTATGTCAAACCCAGTGCTGTTAGACATGCTCCAACTAAAGAAATCCCAATCCCTCCAAGCTACACTCTCTAGGGACCTAAACCTTGTCACCACAATAAACAGGACATGCTGGAAGGATGGATTCCTGTCCCAGAGACTTCCTATACTCTGGAACAAGCTACCCATCTATGTCAAGCAAAGGTCTTCATTAGCACTCTTCAAGAAAAATCTTGATGAGTGGATGGGAAATAGGAAATACACCCCGGGGATCACTTCTGTGTCTCTGCTGGACAGTGGCATAGGAAAATAACTTTCTTGGGTTGTGCAAGCTAGGAAACCTTTCTGGCTAGGCTTACGTAGGCCCTTGGGCCAATAGCCTAGTATCTACCTATGAACCTATGAATCTATGTTAGCTATTAATGCCCCTTTTCTGATCTATCCCCACTTTGTCTTTTGTTCTACTTCATGTTTTAGGTTATTAATTAACCCTGATGTACTGCGGTGGTGTTGCTGTGGTAGCGTTGTCACCTCACAGTTAGACGTTGCCCGTTCGATTCTCAGTCAGAGCGTCTTCTGTGTGGTGATATGCGTGAACAGGCATTCCTTCATTGAAGGTTGTGCATTAGGCCCGGCAAGCCAGCACGTAAAATTCTACTGCCAATCATTAGTGGACCGGAGTTCCGCTGTGGCGACCCCTAACCGGGAAAAGCCGAAAGACACAAATTAACCCTGATAGTTTTCTACTTGAGACAAGTTGCTTTTATAGGTAGAAGACTCTAGTTTGCATAGGCATTACTATGGAAGGTTGAGACTGCTGTTGTTGGGGGCTTGGCAGTTGAGTACCTGCTACCAGTTTATGATATGTAGCTCAATTTCATATAAGGATTCACTAGTATCTGCAACAGTATGTCTTAGTATGAATCTGGATAATAACTTTCAGTTTTACATTTCCAGTTAGTATGAAATAGACAATAGTCATATTGTGGGTGGGAGAATTTGTAGGGATAACATTTTTTAGTTGTGTGTTATAACTTTGTTTTAAATTGTAATTTTGCCTGCCATTGGATTGTTTCTGGCACCTTATGTCACAAGCTGTGTCAAGATGTTTCCTGCTAAATCACTATTGCAATGCTGTCTGACTTTTCCCTGGGAAAAGGGGAAAACAAGGCGAAGGACATCACATAACAATATATTTTATAACCATTGACATTGTATTTTAATATTTATAATTATTCTGTGTTATCTGCATCCATTTATTTCACACCTTTAGGAATCACAGCGGTTTTGCATCAGGTTTATGGTGTCTGTATTAGACCAGCACAGTAGGCTTTGATTACCAATGACAACTTTTATTTCAGGTCTTAAAGATGTACACTTTTCACAATAAGAGAGCACGTGTTTACGTGCATCAGTTTTGTCATATAACTCTGTTCTGTTTGCAGTAGAATGCTGCAAATCCTGGAGAAATCTACTCCAAAATGAAATTTAGTAAAATGCTTGTAGAGCTCTGAACATGTGTGCATTAGTGTGTCATGAATCAGCCTGACAGTTCTACCCTGGTTAGATACATTTTCTTACTTAGGAGAGGAATCATGTACATAAACTGTGGAGTTAAAATGTCCAGACTACTGCATGCCCAAATACTCTGCATTTCAGTTCTGCTACAAACAATAACAATAATAATAATAATAATAATAATAATAATAATAATGATAAAAGCATTTTCTCAGTTTTTAGCTGCACCTCATTCTCTGAAGTTGGTTTCATTGGATTTAATATTTCTTTACTGAAAGGCCCAACTCTCTGGAGTCAGCAGACTCATATTTATTTTTTCCTTAAATATAGTTTCACCAATGTCCAAGTGTCATTGTCATTACATTTCACAGTTGATGCACATAGTCAGCTCTCAGTACTTCAATTGTCATATGGCTTATACATAGTTAATGCTGTTTTGAAGACTAGAGGCAATATTCTCCCTCTGCCTCAAGTCAGTTAGTGACAAGTCACATTTAATATTTCATCAAATCCTCAAACTGGCAACTCTTAGCAAATGTTATTTTCTTCTACTTCATTATAATCTACTCTTCATTCACAGTCAGTGTGTTCTACTTTACATTGTCTAGGCTATGTCTTAACAGCAGCATGATACAGTAGCAAATTTATTCTAGACTGATCATATTGTATTATTGTCTCACTATTATATAACAATCACTAATAAATGCACATCAACCTCCAAAACATGTTCATGTCTTCTGAGTTATAGGTGATATCTATAGAGGACCATAGGCAAAACTATATAATGGAAGTTGGATGGTGTGTGCATGTGTGTGTGTGTGTGTGTGTGTGTGTGTGTGTGTGTGTGTGTGTGTGTGTGTGTGTGTGTATGTGTGACTGTACTATAGTCACAGATATAATTCTTTTTGACAGTTACCACTCACAAAGAATTACCTTTTCATGATTTCATCTTTGACAAGTATGTAGGAAGGGCAGAATGTGATTAATCATTTCATGCATTTCCAAGACAAGTTTTAGTCTCAGATTAAAGGAGAAAACATGACTATCCTTAGTATCATTCACATACGATTATGACATAATGCAAACTATTTATTGGCTTCTAGCTAGAATGCATGCTTCAATGTTACTTCTCCCTGTACATTTTAAATTACTGCAGCATCTGAGTGAGCAATGAAGTTGCATCATTTTAATTATAATAAAATAATTTACTCCTCTATTGTCTTTCAATAATTTATTCTTAATAAGGCTTTTTGTTCAGAAACTGATACAATTTCAAGCATTCTCATCAACACCTGTCTTAGTAAAGGTATTTATAATTTGATAATTTTATAAAGAATATGATCCACACCTATCATATCTGGGGTCCATCCTACCATGAAGCACATACTACTGGCCTTTTGGGAAATCTAGTGTGAATGGAATCTTAAAAACAATGCAGGTCTAGGTTTTATGTAGATGAAATCTACCTCTACCTAAAATGCTTAACCATATTTTTTTCAGTAATAACCCATAGTACAGGAAAATGAAACAGTTAACATATAAAAGAAGGAAATGCCATCTCATTAGACTGAACCACTGCTAACAAATTGAACAATACTTCTTTGTGCTTCTTTCATTTGCTTATTTACCCTGGGCTAAGCTGGGCTGAATTTAATAAGTGGACATAATAAGATATACAGAAGAGTGAAACAATGAACCAGAGTCTATCAATCAACATGTACAAAGTTACAAATGTATTACAAATGGGGAGAGAGAAAGACATTCCTCATTTAAGGACCCTAGACACTTTAAAGGCTATTTAAATAATTTATTCACAGAACAAGCATGTTATTAAGGGATACATGGGCGCTTTATGTTCTGCTAAATGCTGAGATTCAGAAAATTCAGATGAAAAATTGTATCTGCTTATTAATTTTTTTAAGATTCTCAACCAGCTGACAATACATTGAAGCATCCATTATCATTATGTTTGTACACAGTTTAAACTTTATCGTGGTCATGTACCTAAAAATCAGCCTCTTCCACAAATGACTATATTTGTCTTGCTGAATTCAGAATGTACTTTACTTTCTCTTCTACTATTTATTACTTACATAGTTCTTTTCTTTCTAGTATCCATACTAAACCAATTAGCAAACTCTAACTCATTGGTTCATAGGTAAGTACTAAGCTAGTTACCCTTGTGAGCCATTTTCAGTGTAATCAGTTTCTGTCAATGGTGAGACTCAAACCTTTGCACTTTGTATCTAGGAGAAAAACACATTCAAAATTATGCAGAAAACAGACAAAGGCAAAGCTCTAGGTTTCCCAACTGTTTAATAAAAGAATGAACAGAAGCACTTTCACAATAATGCTTCTTCAGGTGTATGAGTAAAATCTAAGTAACACCATTCTTATATCATTTAAATCTAAACACATGATTAATCATTCAAATTTTTAAAGGTAAAACTACATTAAATTAAAATATATATGTATACATCATAACAACACAACATGCATCCCTTTTATCTACATAATGGCCTTTACCTTAGTATAGGTCTTATGGGTACATGGTCATTCAGACCATGTCCCTTGTCAGCTCTCAATCTCACTATCCATTCTGCCTCCAGTTCTTCAGTCCTGCATCTAGTGTCACCTGCTCTTGGGTTCTCTAGGCATTTCCCCAGAAATACAAATTTAAATGAATGCTGTTCTGTAGTTTGATTAACATGTTTTGCTAATGCATTGAATGTACTCTTTTTCCAAATATGGTGCAAATGTTCTCTCACCCTATCCTTAAGCTGTCTATCCATTTTGCCAACATAGAACTTATTACATATTTGGCACACAGCAAGGTAGACTACATGCAAACTGTCACATGTTGCACTGGACCTGATGTTAAACAATTCCCTTGTGTCTGGATGTCAAAACACTAACATATCTTTTGCCATATCTATCTATCTATATCTATCTATATATATATATATATATATATATATATATATATATATATATATATATGTGTACATATGGCATTCCCCATAAGGTTTGGTCCCCATATTGTCTATATGTGTATATGTGGTATATGTGTTACGGAATCACTTGGGTTACAAAGTCTTCTCTTTAAATTTTTTTGTTCTTAAATGAGAATGGTAGTTTCAAATTTATACATTTCCTCATCTGTGTATCAGTAGTCAGTACACTCCAATGGCTATTATATTCCTAGAGGAACTATGACATACATTAAGTTTATCAGTTGGTATTCATTTCTTACAACCGGGGTAATATTCTCATCTACCTCTGAAAAATAAGGCTTGGTCCTCGTCTGTCTCAGCCTCTTTATTTGCATTCTATTTTGCTCTACAGTTTGCAAGTCATAAGCCCTTTCCGTAAGTTCAATTGCTGTCTTATCTGCCTGTTGTATAAAATCATTTTTGTTAGCATTCAATCTAGATGCTGTGTAAAAGTGGTTTTGTATTACGTTCCTGAATATAAATGTAGGGTGCATACTTTCACTACTTAATAAACTATTGACATGACAGTCCTTCCTGTATAACAATACTAAGTTCATTATTCTCTCCTTTAAAAATAGTAACATCTAAAAATTCACTTCTTTGGAAAACTAGTTTAAGGTGAATTTAAGGAACTGTGTAGTTTGATTTATGAACTCGACAAAAGCCAATAATGTATCCACTGTCCCTTCCCATAAAACAAAGAGGTCATCCACGAACCTCAGGAAAAACAAGATGTTATTCGGAAAAGGACCTTTAAGAAAGTTCTCTATCTCCCATTCGGCCAATACAGCATTGACATAGCTGTTGGCAGACGATGTCCACATCACAATGGCATTGCATTGCCAGTATATATTATTCCTGAACATAAATATATTATTCTCCAATACTAACTTTAAAGGTACTTGCATTTGTTGTAACTTCAACGCTGCATAGTTTGGGTTTTTCTCCATCATCCTACTTACACTGCTAATTCCTGCTTCATTTGGTATTACTGTGAGCAGTGACACTACATCTAATGTAGCCAAGATACAATTCCCAGATACTATTTTTTTCTTTGAGAAGTCATATAGGTCCCTAACAAAGTGCTCTGTATCCTTCAGTATATGTTCGGTCCCTCACTGGTAAGATCAGACCATAGAATAATCTCAATGGATATTCACATCCCGACCTCAGCCCATGGCCAGAAAACCACAGTGAAAAATTTTCACTAAAGCAAATGTCACACTCCTCCAAACCGAGGTGGAATCCTTCATAGCCTCTGTCCCTGTGGAAAATATGGCCCAGACCTCAGAACCCTTTATAAACGCATTCTATGAACACCTGCAGGAGTGCATGGATCATGCAATCCCAAATGAAACCAAGACCCAATCCTCCAAAGGCAGGCATCCTGTCTGGTTGACCCCAGCCATAAACAAACCATACAATACAATGAGGAACTACTATATGATAGAGCAAAATCCCAAAAAGGGAAGGCATCTCTGATCAGTATTATTAAAAAACTACGGCCACACATAAAATTGTCTAAGGCCATCTTTGAGATAAAAACTGTACAGGACACTAAGGATAATCACAAGGCTTTCTTTAGTTATGGTAGGAACCTGGATGGGAATTCCCAGATATGCTCAGAATTAGTCCAAAATGACAAACAATACACCAAATCCACAGACATTGCCAACATCCGAGCTGACAGGTTCAGTGCAAACTTCTCCCCCCCCTCCACACCAAAAGGGCAAATATCTATCCCAGCAGAGTGCTGGCTCCCTGACATCACAGATACTCAGGTAAGAGCCAGCCTCTCCAAAGCAAAGCGCACAGCATCAATGGGATCAGACAGTGTCCTGGGCTGTGTCCAACATGAACCCCAAGAAGAATTGAACACAAACATAAAACCACTGTTCAATCTCAGCCTTACCACAGGATATGTACCCAAAGAACTGTGTACAGCAACAGTGGTCCTTCTCCACAAAGGTGGTGCCTTAATGGATACTGCAAACTATCGCCCCAGAAGCCTGACTAGCTTGGTCTGCAAAGCTATGGAAAGGATCATCATGGACCTCAGAAATAAAGATATTGGGGACCTACAGATACTGGATCCTACCCAGTTTGGCTTTGTTAAGGGGCAGATCCTGCCTCTTAAACCTGGTTGAGTCATTTGAAATAGTCACCAAAGCCATTGACGAGGGGAAGGTGGTCCACACAGCCTACCTGGACCTCGCAAAAGCCTTCCGTACAATTCCCCACTTGGTCATTATAGATAAGCTCACCAACTTCAATATAAACCCCTATGTCACTAGATGGGTTGCAAACTGGCTCAAGGACAGAACCCACATGGTCAGAAATGCTGGAGCCATGTCAGACCCCAAACCAGCTACAAGTGGCATCCCACAAGGCTCAGTCCTGGGACCTCCCTTATTTGTTATATATTTCTCGGAGGTACAGGCCAACACAGAAGGACTGTGGCTGAACAAGTTTGCAGATGACTGCAAACTGGGTGCCATAATCGACCCTCCAGCTGACACAAGCATCCTACAAAAGAGCCTCATAGAAACGGGCAACTTTTGCCAGAGACATGTCCTCAAGCTAAACGCAAAAAAGTGTATAGTCATCCCCTTTGGCAAAAACTAAGTGCCCACAAATTACCACATAGGTGGCAATCCATTAAGTACGGAAGAAGTTATAAGGGACCTGGGGACCCAAGTTGATAGCAATCTCTCATTTGACAACCACGTGGCCAAATTGTTTAGAAAAACATTTCATATAGCCCGCCTAATCATGAAGGTATTCACATCTAGATCAGGGGAGGTCATTGTGCTTCTGTACTCATCCCTCATCAGGCCCATAATTGAGTACAATGCCCTTTGTGGGATGTGCCTTATCAGATACCTGCAGCAGCTGGAAAGACCACAAAAGTACCTCACCAGGAGGATCAAAGGGCTCAAACAGATGCCATTTGCTGCCCGGTTAAAGATACTGCAGCTCCACTCAGTGGCATACCGCCTGCCCAGAGCAATCTGTGCCTGATGTATAAAGCCATGTCCAACCTGGAATCAATGGACATGCTGCACCTCGGAAAATCCAAATCCCATCAAGCTATGTGCACAAGAGACCTGAACCTCAGGACTGAAATAAATAGGACATGCTGGAGTGACAGATTCATAACCCAGAGGCTCCCTCCACTCTTGAGTAAACTCCCACTCCAGGTTAGCCAGAGTCCCTCATTGACTCTCTTCAAGAGGAATCTTGATGAGTGGATGGGAGATTGTAGGTTTACCCTGCGTATCACTTCTATGTCACTGTTAGACAGAGGCACAGTATACTAACCTTGAAAAATATCATGGCAAACTCCACTTAAAATGTGTGTTGAAAGTCAAACACACTCTGGCTAGGATTATAAATTCCCTAGGGCAGATAGCCTAGTTTGAACCAATGAACAGAATCAAACACACCAACTAGTACAACTGTGGTCAATGTGGAGTAATGTTTGGCAATGTCCACCCAAGTTGGTGAATACACAGCAATGGTGGACAAGCCTGGTTTAAGTAGGCCATAATTGAATGAAATTCAACATGCTCATAGTTGCCCAACTGGCCCTTAACCAGTCTGGTCTGCTCAGTATGAGCATTTAAAGCAGTGATGGGACTCAAACCCATGATACAATGCATCATAGTGAAAGTACTGAACCACTACACCATGACAGTATTGCAGTGTTCAGCCAGTATGAAAGAATGTTGACAAGTCTTTGCAAACTATCCCATGGAAACCCTGCAAGCACAGCATAATCCCTGTTGAGTTATGACACAAAGGAGTCTGGCAGTAAGAACACAACATGACTTCCAACACACAGAGTATAAATGTCAATATTGGTCATGTTCACACACAACCACAAATGTAGTGGACTTCAGATCACAACATATGGAAAGGTCACACTGGGCATGCTCACACACTTGGATAAATGAGACATATGTCAGGCAACAAACCATGGAAAGCCTGAACTGGGCATGCTCACACACTTAGGCCATGTCTGAGTATAGCAGTTGGTCACACATATCTGGCAGTTGTATGTGTTAAGCCAGGAACCTCCCACGATCCAGCAATCCGCCCTGTGCACACAGTTAAATGACAACAGACACATACATTAATATAATGGAACCCTGTCATGATCAAACGTTACGCAGATATACAAGTTGTTCATAGAAACTGGGAAATCTATGGCAATAAAGACCTGCAAACAGTATCAGCAACAAATATTGTGCATCCTGAACATAAACTTAGGTGCAGAGGTCGATACTAGGCTGTCTGCCCTAGGGAATTCATAAGCCTAGGCAGAGTGTATTTGGCGTCTGCCTCCCCAGTAGAGTAGCCTACTGTGCCTCTGTAAAGTAGGTCACAGAAGGCACCCTTTAAGGCTAGTTTGTTGTGCCTCTGTCAAGCAGGGACACAGTGGAGATCCCAGGGGTGAATTTGTAAGTTCCCATCCATGCGGCTGGATTTTGCTGGAAGAGGGTTGGCGAGGGGCTATGCCTAACTCTAATTGGGATTCAATTCCAGAGTGAGGGTAGCCTCTGGGTAATGAATCTGTCCCTGCAGCATGGCCCATTTAGTTTTGTGCTGAGGTTTAAGTCCCTGGAGTGTGTAGCTCTAAGGGTCTTGGATGTTATGAGGTGGAGCATGTCCATTACTTCTGAGTTTGACATGGCTGTGTACGTCAGGCATAGTTTACCTCTGAGTAGGCGTTAAGCAACTGAGTAGAGCTGGAGATCCTTTAGTTGTGCTGCATAGGACATCTGTGTGTAGCCTATGATCCTCTTGGGGAGGTACTGTTGTGGTCACTGTAGTTGCTGCAGGTGTTGGGTAAGGTACACCCCAGAAGCGGCATTGTAGTCAAACATGGGCCTGATGAGTGACTAGTAGAGGGCCACAATGACCTCCCATGATCTACATGCAAACCCCCATGTGATAAGGAGGGCTATATAAAGGTCTTTGCAATGACTCTGTCAATGTGATTAGCAAAGGAGAGGTTACGATCTATGTTGGTCCCCAAATCTGTAAATACATCTTCTGTACTTAATGGATTACCACTTATGTGGTAATTTGTGTGCACCTTGTTTTCCCCAAAGGGGATGACTATGCATGTCTTAGCATTTAGCGTGAGGCCATGGCTCTGGCAACAAGCATCCATCTCTGTGAGACCCTTATGGAGGAAGCATGTGTCAGCTGCAGTGTTGCTTATGGCCCCCGGTTAGCAGTCATCTGTGATATTTGTTAGACATAACCCCCCCATGTTAGTCTGAACCTCAGAGAAGTACATACCGAACAGGACAGGTCCCACAACTGAGCCCAGTGAGAAAACAGTTAACTGGTCTGGAGTTGGACATGGCACCTGCAATTCTGACCATGTGGGTTCCATCCCTGAGGCAGATAGCAACACATCTAGTGATATAAGGGTTGATATTTAAGCTGGTAAGCATATGTAGGATGCCTGAGTGGGGTATTGTGTTGCAGGCCTCTGCAAGGTATAGGTAGACTGTGTGAACTACCTTGCCCTCATCCATGGCTTCAGTAACCATTTCAAAGATATGAACTATGTATAAGAGGCAAGATCTGCCCTTAACAAAGCTGAATTGTGTATGATCCACTGTCTGGAGGCTCACAATGTTTTTGATTATGACTTCCATGATAATACGCTCCATAGCGTTTTCTACCACACTAGTCAGGCTTATGGGGTGATAGTTCCTGTGGTCCATTGTGGCACCACCTTTGTGGAGTGGGAGCACTGTATGTGTATTCCATTCTCAGGGTACATATCCTATAGTAAGGCTAAGTTGGAACAGTGACTTAATGTGAGTGTTCAGTTCTACTCAGAGCTCATGTAGGACACAGCCTGGGACACCGTCCAGTCCCATACATATGCTGTGTTATTTGCTGTGGAGAGGGCACCTTTCACCTGTGCATCTGTGATGTCAGGGAGGTTACATTAATTTAGGATGGGCATCTGTACCCTTGGGGGGTAAGGGGGGGGTGTTTGTGCAGACTCTGTCTGCCAGGGTGTAGGCTATGTCCATAAGTTTGGCATATTGTGTGCTGTTATGCAACAATTCAGAGCATATCTGGGTGTTTCCACACATATTCCTGACATAACTAAAGAAGGCCTTGTGATTATCTGTAGTGTCTGGTCAATTTCACTGTCAAAACTTGCAAGTGATGATTATATGAGGGATTGAAGTGTCTTGCCAATACTGTTCAGAGATGTCCTCCCTCTGTGGGATAATGCTCTGTTATGTAGTAGCTTCCTCCTTCTGTTGTACAGCTTATATATGGCCGTGGTCAACCAGACAGGTCTCCTGTTTTGGAGGAGTCATGGTTTTATTTGGGATAGCATGATCAATGCATACCTGCAGGTGCTCATAGAATGCGTTTGTAAAGGATTCTGCAGATTGGGCTGTATTATCCCCCAGCACGGGGCCTTTGAAGTATTCCACCCCAGTCTTCACAAGTGCAAAGTCTGCTTTTGAGAAATTCTTTACAGTGATTTCCTTGGCTGGGGGTGGGGACGGGATATGGATGTCCAGGGAAAGTTGTTTATGGTCTGATCTTAACAATGAGGGTTCTACCTCTGGTGTTGAACATAGAGTCCCCATGTTGGTGATGATCAGGTCCAATATGTATTCCCCCTTGTGGCTGTGGTGAATGGTTGTGCCATAGCACATGGATTCACAAATTGTAGTGGCTGTAGGGTGATGTTGTTGAGGCCTGAGTAGTATCCCCAGTCAATATTCATGTACCTGAAGTCAACCACTGTAATGGTGTGTGTGAAGACCTACATATCCTACACTGTTCCCAGGAAAGCCGACTGCGGTTCCTGGGTATGGGGGGGGGGTAGTCTGAACTACACACCAAACCAAAAGGCAGTTTTGCACAATGGTAGTTGTATATGTATGGCCTGTCATGCTTAGTGCAGTGGTACCAACCCAGAGGTGTGTGTATCTGTGATGTATATGGAAACACCCCCTAGTTGTGTTGTGTGTTACAAGTCTTGTGGTCATGAAGCATGGTAAAGAACATAACCTGGCAGTGCCAGTGTGCATATGTGACCCTGAACTAGGTGTCTGTTAATGCACAGATATTGTTATCCCCCAAACTGAGGGATAGTAAAATATGTACATTCCTCTTTGGAAAGACTGATGATGTCAGCACCCTATAAATACAGCAGGAGAAGGAAAATCATCCAGTAATGCGAATAGCATGCTGTGCTAATGCGTCTCTCTCAAGTATCTCTAACAGAGTTAGGTAGGGGTTTGAATCCTGCAAATGCTGTGTGTGGGCCGGGGAGTGTGTATGTATGCAATTCTCTGTGAAAGGAATAGCATTTTTGAAGACTGGGATAACACACTAAAAGATGTACATTCCTCTTTGGAAAGACTGATGATGTCAGCACCCTATAAATACAGCAGGAGAAGGGAAATCATCCAGTAATGTGAATAGTGCGCTGCGCTAATGTGTTTTTCTCAAGTATCATAGCATAGTTAGGTAGGGGTTTAAATCCTCCAAACGCTGTTTGTGTGTCAGCTGGGGGGTGTGTACGTATGCAATTCTCCGTGAAAGAAATGGCCTTTTTGAAGACTGGGATAACACACTAAAAGATGTATATTCCTCTTTGGAAAGACTGATGATGTCAACACCCTATAAATACAGCAGGAGAAGGGAAATCATCCAGTAATGGGAATCGTGCGCTGCGTTAATGCGTCTTTCTCAAGCATCATAACATAGTTAGGTAGGGGTTTGAATCCTACAAATACCATGTGTGTGTTTGTCACACAGTTTGTCAATGTGTTGTGTGTTTTGCTTATATTATTGTATGACATATTATTATAACAGTAATTTCAATGCACACATCAGGTATGTGTGTGTCACATACAGATATGTACCTGTGACCTTTAATAGTTCCTGTGTGTGAAGCCTGCCTCATATGAATACAGTTGTTACCTTTGCCAGCATGTGCCGCAGCTTCCCAGACCTTAGGCCATACATGTATGTTGGTGACAATGCAGGCTACTGCAGTGATCTGTGTCCTAGGCCAACTATGTGATACACACCCATGAAAGCTTTGATAGATTAATGTGGGTGAGGGTTCATGTCTGGAGTATATGTCAGACATGTTAAAACACAGCAAAGTCTCTGAGTGATGGACATCCAGTGTAGGTGTATGGCAACTATTGCTGATATGCATACAGACACCTTCTTGCTTAGGTGATAAACCGAGGGACTGCAGAATACCTTTAGAAATGTGAATATCACATGATAGACAAGATAACACTTGTCCACATGTACACACCATTACCCGTTCTACATGATGGGTGCTACCACCTACATGGTACTGTTGGAATACTATGTTAAGTACATGCCGATGACAATGCTACAGTTGCGTTACAGCAATACAGCATGGTTTGGACAACAGATATCTGTCTGTATGATACCCTTGTGGTGGTTAGGTGTGTCATGTGTACAGTGCATTGTAGGCCACTGTATGCATTTGCAGTCATGGATGGACATATCCGTAGTGTGTTGGCATGTACGTGAGACTGCTATATGCCAAAGAGTATTGTTCCCAGGGATGTGTGGGGCTCAGTAAGAATGGTTACTGGTATAGTGTAGTACTGCAGGGATATCACTGACACCGGGTTCCTACATCTGTGCATCAGTTGAGGAGACACCATGTAATGACCACTGAATGTCAGGCTATGTAGGCTGTGTATACTACCAGAATGCAGACCATTGACAATTGGAAACTGTATCACCCACGGCATACTGTGAACCATGTCATGTTCCATGCTAACCATGTTCACAAATGTACACCTGCAACTCTGTGCTGCAAACATCACACATGTACTGCCCACATGCCAACGCATGCAGGCACAGGTACACACAACAGCCATGTGGCACATGTGCAGACAGTCCACTTTGGGAATTAACACTGGTGTATACAAAAGTACAATGACAATCATAGTGTTAATGCATCATGCATGCTCAGATATACCCACAATGATATCATTACACTGTACTGTTAACAACGTGATAATATTACTACAGTGCTATGTAGTCACCCTGTGCATCAGCACCATGCTATCCTGTTCCTGCATCAATGTTACAGATGGCAGGAGGTGGCACAGTTTCATCATATGCACAGGGTGTGTACTTTGTTTGCCAGAGTCTGCCATTGACACATCCAATCGACAAGTATGTGTGTGTGTGTGTGTTAGTGAGGGACAACAGTACAACATGGGGCAATGTTGATGCGATGTGTGTGTGTATGTGTTAGCCCTAGGTGTTAGCATTATGTGTGTGTGTATGCATGCATGCAGTTCCACCACATGGCTGCCATATAAGGGTGTTTGTGGACAGCCACAGACTGTACCTGCCAGGTCATACAGATCACTGTCTCTGGCCATGGACATGGTACCTGTGCCTGGCAGGGGTGCTACAGACAGAATCAGGTACTAAGCCAGACTGGGTACTGTCATCAGAGGCAGTGGGTTGTTGACTGGACACATGTCCCTGCTGGGACTGTCCAGAGCCACGTGCACGTGGTCTTCTAGGACAGTCTAATGACAGCACAGACCCAGCATTGCTGGGGCTGGTACTGGCACTATGGCAGCAGCTGCGGGTTTGTTGTCGTCCGCGATGACTGCCAGCTGGTGATGTTGCTGGCATACGTCCACGTCGATGCCTCAACCGTCCTGCACTGTCCTGGCTCCTGGACATGTAGTTGTGGAAGAGATCTAATGTGTCCCCCCAACGACTATCAATGACCTCACTGATATTACAGATGGCAGCCGCAATGTCATGCATAGTGTCATTCATAGCGGTGCGATGTGCTCTAAGCTCCCTCAGACCCTGTCTGGTGGTACCGTTCCATACGTGCCTGTGCCTGCATTACAGCCCGGAACATAGCTGAGGTTGAACGACCTCTGTGGGCACGTCTGACAGGGGCAGTACGACCATGGATGCTCCCACGAGAACCCCTGGACATCTGCCTGTGTGGTACCATGTCAGGAATCTGGCCATGGCTGCTGTGAGGGGATGCATGTGCCAATGATACCACAATACCCTGGTCAATGCCCACTGTATGCTGTCCCTCAGCTAAGGACATTGGTGACAATGGATGTATCGGCAGGATGACTGTGCGCATTGATGGGGCTGACTGCTGTGTAGTGTCAATTGGCTGACCAACGACAGACCGTGTCACACCTCCCTGTGCCATTACACATGTATCATCATTATCACTATCCCCAGCAGTGGCTTCAGGTTCCCTGCTGCACTCCACCAGAGCAACATCAGAACCTGTGAGAGGAAGATAGGAAACACACTTTACAAATGTGTACACGATGTTAGCACACATGCACACAAGCACACAGGCACACAAGCACAGAGGCACACAAGCACACAAGCACACAGGCACACAGGCACACAGGCACACAAGCACACAGTCACACAAGCACACAGGCACACAAGTACACAGGCACACTCCTCAGTACAGCAGATACAAACACAGACACACCTGCAATCCAACACATACACAATACTGTTTGAGGGTGGGTGACAGTATCACAAGGAAAAACATCACTGCACACGTGTCAGCATGCAGATTACGTGTTGCACAGCAACATGCAGTGCAAGTGCAGACAGCCCTTGTTAACAACAGTATACGTGTACAAACAAACAAACTACTATAGAATCCACCGACTAAAGAATGAAGGTTTCCTTAAGCAGAATAATTACGCTGCAGCTCGAACAAGATAGATTTATTGTTTAAAATGCACAGATATTCCACAAATAAAAAACAGAGAATTATATCAGATGGTTAAGCACTTTCATCTGTTTCCACACAGACTTCATCAGAACCAACTGTTATTGCTTTACCATAGTTTAAATACCCAGTTTTGGCGCCAAAAAAATTAATTAACTAATTAACTTCTTAAAGATACATTCTAGTACATAAATACTTATGCCTTCTAAAATTAACTGTCTGCACCACGAATACTAAATATAACCTGATAATGTCTACATAATAACTATAGATAAATGTATATTAAAAATATATTATATATTTTAAAAATAGACTAAGTTAAAATACATTATACACATGGATGATACATGCTAATAAATATTAAATATTAATAGATTAATAAAATAAAATGCATTATAAAGTGCTAAGAAACATAATGTATATAAATGTATTATAAATATGGAATTCCCAATGATGTGCATACAATTTAACATAGCAATTAATTATGACTAACCATAATAATAAAGAATAAACAAATATAAAAATTTAAAATAAATATAAAACACAGTTATGTTGCATTGAAATTACATTTGAAAATGCAAAATGTATAGTTTATTCCAAAATTAGGAAAGGTTTCAAGCTGATACTATCATTTATGCCTGGAAATCTTGTGGCGTCAGTAAATATCTGCCACTTGCTTTCCAGTAATGTTAAGTAAACTTTCCAGTTACCTCCTCTTTCGGTACGGTCAATGTGTTCAATAATGGAAAACTTAAATGTGTGATAGTGTCCTTTGCTGTGTATGTGTTTATATAAGGCATTCTTCATATCATTTTTCTGTATCTTATAATAATGCTCGTATATACGTTTTTTGAACTTCCTCTCGGTCTTTCCTATATAAAATGCTGGGCAGGCTACGCAGGTGGCAAGATAAACTACATGTTGTGTATTACAATTTCCTGCCCTGCATTTTATATATGTCTTGTGGATGTTCTCTAACTTAATGCTTACTGATTCATGTATATATCTACATTGACTACATGAACCACATTTCGAAGTTCCCTTAATAGTATTCTTGCATTTCTCGATGTATGATGCCCTCTCTAACAATTTTTTAATATTTGGAGCAGTTTTAAATACACATTTCGGTTGTTTGCCCAAAACCATGGCTACACTTTCAGTAATTGTTATCATATCCCAATGTCTATTCAATATATCCTTTATATGATTTGCAAAGGTGTGTACATGATCACACACACTCTATTAAATGCTACTGGGGACTCCTCACATCTTTTCCTTTAACGCAAATGTATGATGTACCTAAAAGAGGTAAAAACTTTATGCCCCATTGTCGTTTAACATATCCAACTACATCATTTAACATAGTGTTGGGATAACCCCTGCTACTAAACATATTAAATATTGTTTGTAATTCTTTTTCCATTATATCTTTACTTGATGACATACGTGCTGCTCTAACACACTGTCCTTTTACCACATTTTTAAAAATATATGGTAGATGACTGCTACTATATTCTATATAATCATTAGAAAATGTATTTTTCCTGTATATTTTGGATTCAAAACCATACCTTGTATGACTTATGTATGTATCTAAATATGCTATTCCATTTTTGTTAATATCGTATGTAAATTTCAAAAAATCAGTCGTGTCATTTATATATTTAATAAAAGAAATTATTTCATCATGCGTACCATTCCATAAAATAAAAAGGTCATCTAAAAATCTAACATATAAAGCTATGTGGTGGAAAAATTTACTTTGAAACACATATTTTGACTCCCATTCTGCCATTACAAGATTTGCAAAGATGGGGGCACAAGAGGCGCCCATAGCTACCCCTCTACTTTGCTTAAAAAACTCCCCCTGAAACTGAATATAATTTTGGACTAAAACTAAACTCATCATGTCCACAATTAAACTAATTTTCTCCCATGACATTTTTGAATACGCCCTCAAACTATTGCTAAAAAATTCCAAACCACATTCTTTGGGAATACATGAGAATAAATCAACGACATCAATTGTCACAAAAACCAATCCACTATTCCATAAATCCTGCGTAAGTTTGCTCAAAAAATGCCAAGAATCCTTTATTAAATAAGGAATATTGTCATATACATGTTTGGTCCAACTATCTATAGTTACACCCAAGTTAAATGTTTTTGATTTGGACCCTGATATTATAGGTCTAAAAGGAGGGTTGTCCTTACATTTATGTACCTTTGGGATGCCTATTATATTGGCTACTATAGGAAAATCGTTCTTAATGAAATTATAGGTCTCATTTGTAATCCTGTTGTCTATCAAATATTCTTCGATGACTAAATCTATTTTTCTGTGACCTATGTTGACTTGATTTAAAGAAATGACTTCATAATTTCCAGAAAGACATAGTATATTATGTATCACCGCGTTGTAATCAAAACTGTTGTAAATTACAATGCCCCCTCCTTTGTCTGGCTTCATAATTCTTAACTCTTTCTTTTTCATAATTGATTCCAGACATCTCTGTTCATTTTTAGTCAAATTGTCCTCAATTGCATTTTTATATGCATCTACAGTCTTTATATTATTATTATATAACCAATAGATATCCTTGCACACCATTCTTTCATAATTGGCAACTTGTGCATTTGCCACTGGAATATAAGAACTTTTTTCTTTAACTTATTGTTTGTCATGTGATCTTTATTTTCATCATTTTGTCCGAATTCCAATGCTAAATTTAACCTTCTACAATACATTTTTATTTCCTTAATCATATCAACTAGTTTAAACCCTGATGTGGGTATGTATTTCATCCCTTTACTGAATAAAGTAAAAAATTCTTGACCAATTGCATATTCAGTATAATTGTATACTTGAAAACCTTTATAAGTATATAAGGTATAATTACCTTTTCTTTCTACTATCTTTATGTTTGTTCCAACTGCTGGTACCTTTTTTAATGTCTCATCTTCCTTAGATCTATCATTCACACTGGTATGTGTATTGTTTCCTATATTAGTATATTCTGTATTGATTTGGTGAATGACAGGTACTTGTTTTAATATTCCCTTCTGTATTGCTGTTTTGGGGCTGGATAAAATCTTCCCCCTTGAAAATTTTCTTCCCATTCATTTTTCCTATATCTATTTCTATCATGTAAAAATCTTTCTTTTTCATTAACTCTTTAATCATGTGGCCATATGTACACTCTATTATTTTTGTATTGTTCTACATCTCGTTGTATCTTCCTTTGTTTCCTGTTATAGATGTTTATAGCTTTGTTTTCAGCTGTATGAAATTGTTTCAAATAAAAATCTCTCCATTGTTCAAAAGCAATATCTTGTGATATATCTTCATTCAAAGTATCTATTTCATTTAATAATGCAGAGAGTTTAGCATCATTATTCTTAATTAATAGTTTCATATATGTGTACCCAAAATCATCAAACATTTTATTAAATGCACAGATATTTTCAGCATTATACTCTATTCCCAAAGGTAATTTAAAAACCTAATTCCTTTGGGTACAATATGCATGGTTAGGCACTTTGTTAAATAAGCATTATCAATTTTTATACATTTCATATTGAACAATTTCCTACCTAACATTTGTATTTTTTCTTTTACAGACTCCACAGATGTAAATGAGTGTTTCCTTTTGTCATCCACACTACAATGACCATTCTCATAGACAAAATCATACTCATAATTTAAAAAGTTATCTATAACATCATAATTCTGCTTATTACTAATGTATTTATGTCCCATATCATCTCTTCTTTTTTCAACAGTTGTTTTAAACTTGTTAAAGGGACTAGAAATTATTTTGTTGCTAACAGTACCTTTTTGAAGTTCAGTTTGTTTTTTCATGATAGCTGAATACGTTTTAACTGGTTGCTTATGCTTGGGTCTCGCTCCCAAATGCTGAGCTTCGTTTTGAGAATGAAATAAACTAAAATCAAATCTAAATTCGGCTTCAGGCGATGTAATGTTCTCCGTCTGCTTGTTACCCAGTTCCAACGAATCATTTTCAGACTGAATTCCTTCTTTTATCTAACAATATTGCC
This sequence comes from Protopterus annectens, assembly GCF_019279795.1. Classification (NCBI taxonomy): domain Eukaryota; kingdom Metazoa; phylum Chordata; order Ceratodontiformes; family Protopteridae; genus Protopterus; species Protopterus annectens. Next base: position 1,433,297,640 of record NC_056737.1, read on the forward strand.
CATTTGGTATTTCAACCTGAGTACTAGTGTTAATTCCAGTACACGCTTTGCTGCCTTTTACTAAGGTTGGATTTTCCGTAACTGCCACCGGTACTGAGTTGGCAGTTAAAAGACACACTGGTTCCACAAGTTTAGAGACCTCCGTTTGAAGCAAAGTTAAATCCGTACGTAAGGATAAGAAATCTTCCTTGTTCAATGAAGCTTGCATCACATCTGGAGTACCTGCCATCAGGAAACCACTTCCACGAACAAACAAACTACTGTAGAATCCACCGACTAAAGAATGAAGGTTTCCTTAAGCAGAATAATTACGCTGCAGCTCGAACAAGATAGATTTATTGTTTAAAATGCACAGATATTCCACAAATAAAAAACAGAGAATTATATCAGATGGTTAAGCGCTTTCATCTGATTCCACACAGACTTCATCAGAACCAACTGTTATTGCTTTACCATAGTTTAAATACCCAGTTTTGGCGCCAAAAAAATTAATTAACTAATTAACTTCTTAAAGATACATTCTAGTACATAAATGCTTATGCCTTCTAAAATTAACTATCTGCACCATGAATACTAAATATAACCTGATAATGTCTACATAATAACTATAGATAAATGTATATTAAAAATATATTATATATTCTAAAAATAGACTAAGTTAAAATACATTATACACATGGATGATACATGCTAATAAATATTAAATATTAATAGATTAATAAAATAAAATGCATTATAAAGTGCTAAGAAACATAATGTATATAAATGTATTATAATTATGGAATTCCCAATGATGTGCATACAATTTAACATAGCAATTAATTATGACTAACCATAATAATAAAGAATAAACAAATATAAAAATTTAAAATAAATATAAAACACAGTTATGTTGCATTGAAATTACATTTGAAAATGCAAAATGTATAGTTTATTCCAAAATTAGGAAAGGTTTCAAGCTGATACTGCCACTTGCTTTCCAATAATGCTAAGTAAACTTTCCAGTTACCTCCTCTTTCGGTACGGTCAATGTGTTCAATAATGGAAAACTTAAATGTGTGATTGTGGCCTCTGCTGCGTATGTGTTTATATAAGGCATTCTTCATATCATTTTTCTGTATCTTATAATAATGCTCGTATATACGTTTTTTGAACTTCCTCTCGGTCTTTCCTATATAAAATGCTGGGAAGGCTACGCAGGTGGCAAGATAAACTACATGTTGTGTATTACAAATTCCTGCCCTGCATTTTATATATGTCTTGTGGATGTTCTCTAACTTAATGCTTACTGATTCATGTATATATCTACATTGACTACATGAACCACATTTCGAAGTTCCCTTAATAGTATTCTTGCATTTCTCGATGTATGATGCCCTCTCTAACAATTTTTTAATATTTGGAGCAGTTTTAAATACACATTTCGGTTGTTTGCCCAAAACCATGGCTACACTTTCAGTAATTGTTATCATATCCCAATGTCTATTCAATATATCCTTTATATGATTTGCAAAAGGTGTGTACATGATCACACACACTCTATTAAATGCTACTGGGGACTCCCTCACATCTTTTCCTTTAACGCAAATGTATGATGTACCTAAAAGAGGTAAAAACGTTATGCCCCATTGTCGTTTAACATATCCAACTACATCATTTAACATAGTGTTGGGATAACCCCTGCTACTAAACATATTAAATATTGTTTGTAATTCTTTTTCCATTATATCTTTACTTGATGACATACATGCTGCTCTAACACACTGTCCTTTTACCACATTTTTAAAAATATATGGTGGATGACTGCTACTATATTCTATATAATCATTAGAAAATGTATTTTTCCTATATATTTTGGATTCAAAACCATACCTTGTATGACTTATGTATGTATCTAAATATGCTATTCCATTTTTGTTAATATCGTATGTAAATTTCAAAAAATCAGTCGTGTCATTTATATATTTAATAAAAGAAATTATTTCATCATGCGTACCATTCCATAAAATAAAAAGGTCATCTAAAAATCTAACATATAAAGCTATGTGGTGGAAAAATTTACTTTGAAACACATATTTTGACTCCCATTCTGCCATTACAAGATTTGCAAAGATGGGGGCACAAGAGGCGCCCATAGCTACCCCTCTACTTTGCTTAAAAAACTCCCCTTGAAATTGAATATAATTGTGGTCTAAAACTAAACTCATCATGTCCACAATTAAACTAATTTTCTCCCATGACATGTTTGAATACGCCCTCAAACTATTGCTAAAAAATTCCAAACCACATTCTTTGGGAATACATGAGAATAAATCAACGACATCAATTGTCACAAAAACCAATCCACTATTCCATAAATCCTGCGTAAGTTTGCTCAAAAAATGCCAAGAATCCTTTATTAAATAAGGAATATTGTCATATACATGTTTGGTCCAACTATCTATAGTTACACCCAAGTTAAATGTTTTTGATTTGGACCCTGATATTATAGGTCTAAAAGGAGGGTTGTCCTTACATTTATGTACCTTTGGGATGCCTATTATATTGGCTACTATAGGAAAATCGTTCTTAATGAAATTATAGGTCTCATTTGTAATCCTGTTGTCTATCAAATATTCTTCGATGACTAAATCTATTCTTCTGTGACCTATGTTGACTTGATTTAAAGAAATGACTTCATAATTTCCAGAAAGATATAGTATATTATGTATCACCGCGTTGTAATCAAAACTGTTGTAAATTACAATGCCCCCTCCTTTGTCTGGCTTCATAATTCTTAACTCTTTCTTTTTCATAATTGATTCCAGACATCTCCGTTCATTTTTAGTCAAATTGTCCTCAATTGCATTTTTATATGCATCTACAGTCTTTATATTATTATTATATAACCAATAGATATCCTTGCACACCATTTTTTCATAATTGGCAACTTGTGCATTTCCCACTGGAATATAAGAACTTTTTTTCTTTAACTTATCGTTTGTCATGTGATCTTTATTTTCATCATTTTGTCCGAATTCCAATGCTAAATTTAACCTTCTACAATACATTTTTATTTCCTTAATCATATCAACTAGTTTAAACCCTGATGTGGGTATGTATTTCATCCCTTTACTGAATAAAGTAAAAAATTCTTGACCAATTGCATATTCAGTATAATTGTATACTTGAAAACCTTCATAAGTATATAAGGTATAATTACCTTTTCTTTCTACTATCTTTATGTTTGTTCCAACTGCTGGTACCTTTTTTAATGTCTCATCTTCCTTAGATCTATCATTCACACTGGTATGTGTATTGTTTCCTATATTAGTATATTCTGTATTGATTTGGTGAATGACAGATACTTGTTTTAATATTCCCTTCTGTATTGCTGTTTCGGGGCTGGATAAAATCTGCCCCCTTGAAAATTTTCTTCCCCTTCATTTTTCCTATATCTATTTCTATCATGTAAAAATCTTTCTTTTTCATTAACTCTTTTATCATGTGGCCATATGTACACTCTATTATTTTTGTATTGTTCTACATCTCGTTGTATCTTCCTTTGTTTCCTGTTATAGATGTTTATAGCTTTGTTTTCAGCTGTATGAAATTGTTTCAAATAAAAATCTCTCCATTGTTCAAAAGCAATATCTTGTGATATATCTTCATTCAAAGTATCTATTTCATTTAATAATGCAGAGAGTTTACGTCATTATTCTTAATTAATAGTTTCATATATGTGTACCCAAAATCATCAAACATTTTATTAAATGCACAGATATTTTCAGCATTATACTCTATTCCCAAAGGTAATTTAAAAAACCTAATTCATTTGGGTACAATATGCATGGTTAGGCACTTTGTTAAATAAGCATTATCAATTTTTATACATTTCATATTGAACAATTTCCTACCTAACATTTGTATTTTTTCTTTTACAGACTCCACAGATGTAAATGAGTGTTTCCTTTTGTCATCCACACTACAATGACCATTCTCATAGACAAAATCATACTCATAATTTAAAAAGTTATCTATAACATCATAATTCTGCTTATTACTAATGTATTTATGTCCCATATCATCTCTTCTTTTTTCAACAGTTGTTTTAAACTTGTTAAAGGGACTAGAAATTATTTTGTTGCTAACAGTACCTTTTTGAAGTTCAGTTTGTTTTTTCATGATAGCTGAATACGTTTTAACTGGTTGCTTATGCTTGGGTCTCACTCCCAAATGCTGAGCTTCGTTTTGAGAATGAAATAAACTAAAATCAAATGTAAATTCGGCTTCAGGTGATGTAATGTTCTCCGTCTGCTTGTTATCCAGTTCCAACGAATCATTTTCAGACTGAATCCCTTCTTTTATCTCACAATATTGCCCGTTTGGTATTTCAACCTGAGTACTAGTGTTAATTCCAGTACACGCATTGTTGCCTTTTACTAAGGTTGGATTTTCCGTAACTGCCATCGGTACTGAGTTGGCATTTAAAAGACACACTAGTTCCACAAGTTTAGAGACCTCCGTTTGAAGCAAAGTTAAATCCGTACGTATGGATAAGAAATCTTCCTTGTTCAAGAAGTTTGCATCACATCTGGAGTACCTGCCATCAGGAAACCACTTCCACGAACAAACAAACTACTATAGAATCCACCGACTAAAGAATGAAGGTTTCCTTAAGCAGAATAATTACGCTGCAGCTCGAACAAGATAGATTTATTGTTTAAAATGCACAGATATTCCACAAATAAAAAACAGAGAATTATATTAGATGGTTAAGCGCTTTCATCTGTTTCCACACAGACTTCATCAGAACCAACTGTTATTGCTTTACCATAGTTTAAATACCCAGTTTTGGCGCCAAAAAAATTAATTAACTAATTAACTTCTTAAAGATACATTCTAGTACATAAATGCTTATGCCTTCTAAAATTAACTATCTGCACCATGAATACTAAATATAACCTGATAATGTCTACATAATAACTATAGATAAATGTATATTAAAAATATATTATATATTTTAAACATAGACTAAGTTAAAATACATTATACACATGGATGATACATGCTAATAAATATTAAATATTAATAGATTAATAAAATAAAATGCATTATAAAGTGCTAAGAAACATAATGTATATAAATGTATTATAATTATGGAATTCCCAATGATGTGCATACAATTTAACATAGCAATTAATTATGACTAACCATAATAATAAAGAATAAACAAATATAAAAATTTAAAATAAATATAAAACACAGTTATGTTGCATTGAAATTACATTTGAAAATGCAAAATGTATAGTTTATTCCAAAATTAGGAAAGGTTTCAAGCTGATACTATCATTTATGCCTGTAAATCTTGTGGCGTCAGTAAATATCTGCCACTTGCTTTCCAGTAATGCTAAGTAAACTTTCCAGTTACCTCCTCTTTCGGTACGGTCAATGTGTTCAATAATGGAAAACTTAAATGTGTGATCGTGTCCTCTGCTGTGTATGTGTTTATATAAGGCATTCTTCATATCATTTTTCTGTATCTTATAATAATGCTCGTATATACGTTTTTTGAACTTCCTCTCGGTCTTTCCTATATAAAATGCTGGGCAGGCTACGCAGGTGGTAAGATAAACTACATGTTGTGTATTACAATTTCCTGCCCTGCATTTTATATATGTCTTGTGGATGTTCTCTATCTTAATGCTTACTGATTCATGTATATATCTACATTGACTACATGAACCACATTTCAAAGTTCCCTTAATAGTATTCTTGCATTTCTCGATGTATGATGCCCTCTCTAACAATTTTTTAATATTTGGAGCAGTTTTAAATACACATTTCGGTTCTTTTAGGTACATCATACATTTGCTTTAAAGGAAAAGATATGAGGGAGTCCCCAGTAGCATTTAATAGAGTGTGTGTGATCATGTACACACCTTTTGCAAATCATATAAAGGATATACTGAATAGACATTGGGATATGATAACAATTACTGAAAGTGTAGCCATGGTTTTGGGCAAACAACCGAAATGTGTATTTAAAACTGCTCCAAATATTAAAAAATTGTTAGAGAGGGCATCATACATCGAGAAATGCAAGAATACTATTAAGGGAACTTCGAAATGTGGTTCATGTAGTCAATGTAGATATATACATGAATCAGTAAGCATTAAGTTAGAGAACATCCACAAGACATATATAAAATGCAGGGCAGGAAATTGTAATACACAACATGTAGTTTATCTTGCCACCTGTAGCCTGCCCAGCATTTTATATAGGAAAGACCGAGAGGAAGTTCAAAAACGATATACGAGCATTATTATAAGATACAGAAAAATGATATGAAGAATGACTTATATAAACACATACACAGCAGAGGACACGATCACACATTTAAGTTTTCCATTATTGAACACATTGACCGTACCGAAAGAGGAGGTAACTGGAAAGTTTACTTAGCATTACTGGAAAGCAAGTGGCAGATATTTACTGACGCCACAAGATTTCCAGGCATAAATGATAGTATCAGCTTGAAACCTTTCCTAATTTTGGAATAAACTATACATTTTGCATTTTCAAATGTAATTTCAATGCAACATAACTGTGTTTTATATGTATTTTAAATGTTTATATTTGTTTATTCTTTATTATTATGGTTAGTCATAATTAATTGCTATGTTAAATTGTATGCACATCATTGGGAATTCCATATTTATAATACATTTATATACATTATGTTTCTTAGCACTTTATAATGCATTTTATTTTATTAATCTATTAATATTTAATATTTATTAGCATGTATCATCCATGTGTATAATGTATTTTAACTTAGTCTATTTTTAAAATATATAATATATTTTAATATACATTTATCTATAGTTATTATGTAGACATTATCAGGTTATATTTAGTATTCGTGGTGCAGATAGTTAATTTTAGAAGGCATAAGCATTTATATACTAGAATGTATCTTTAAGAAGTTAATTAGTTAATTATTTTTTTTGGCGCCAAAACTGGGTATTTAAACTATGGTAAAGCAATAACAGTTGGTTCTGATGAAGTCTGTGTGGAAACAGATGAAAGCGCTTAACCATCTGATATAATTCTCTGGTTTTTATTTGTGGAATATCTGTGCATTTTAAACAATAAATCTATCTTGTTCGAGCTGCAGCGTAATTATTCTGCTTAAGGAAACCTTCATTCTTTAAACAGTATACGTGTACTTGATGCTTGTGTGTAGTTGTTCAGTGATTGTCTCCACCCTGAGACACAATGTGTACAAGGACAGAACAATGTTGTGCAAGTGTTACAAGCTGTGGGTGCATATATTTGCACACACACACACAACACATGCTGGTGCTACACAATAACTGCTATGTGTACTTTTGTGGTCAGTGGAACTGGATGTGGTGTAGTAATGTGAGCCATGATCAACATGCTTCTTGTGGTCAGTCAACAATAATAATGTGTGCCAGACAGGCAGCTAGCATGCTGTACCTGAAGTGCAGTAACATGACTACATCCACAATTACATAGCCACTTGTTACATGGGTGTGTAAGGTGGCCAATAGTGAGCATTGCCTAACATGAATGTATTATTTGTTCAAGACTGTTGCACAAAAACATGATAGGCCTCTAACCCTCAGGTATATTATGTGTGCTGCGTAGATGATAAGTGGGATACTGAAGGGTGGGCATACAGCAGGTGTCATAATTGGACATGTGTAGCAGGCTAAGGTGTAGTCTCTATGCCACACATGTGTGTGTTGTGTACATGTGTATCAGGTATGCCTATCCAATGTCCAGTACTGTGTTGCCACACATGTGTGTCATGCTCTGTGTGTTGCATGTGAGTGAGGCAGCTACTGAGAATAATGGGATATGCATAGTCTCACAACAAACATGCACAGCATGCATTATGCGTAGGTGTGTTACATGTGCACACACTACACCTCCATATGACATGCACATGTCATTAGCAATATTATTATTATTACACACTCACCAGCATGGATTGGCT
>NC_056737.1:1433310648-1433333148 GCF_019279795.1 Protopterus annectens
GTAACTTATTGACAGTTACCATTACTTGGGATTCCCCACCTTTCTGCCTACTGTTAGTACATTTTACAGGGAGTTAGTGGGGCACAGGTAACATTTGTTTGCAAATCAGGGACATCCCTGTAAATCAGTCACAGTTGGGAGGTCTGGCCTCTTACCTATTCAAATATGGCAGTGTTTATCCTGCTCTGATACTGTGTGGGGTTTGTAAGGTGCTACTGTAACATTATTACCTACTAGCATGGCTGTTTCTCTTATCACACTCATGTAATGCAATTCCACAAGAATTGCCAGTAAAGATAGACAGAACAAGCTTTGTGTAATGGCCTTCCTATTTTCCCTTTACATTCACTCATTGTATTTCATGATATATTTCTTTCAGCACCAGGTTCTTGTATATCTGCTGTGGCTCAGTGGTAATTCATGCAGTCTAGTGTTTCCAGGGTTCAAGACTGACAGGGGTATTTTATTTTGCTGATGAGCAGACTACAGGCCTTGTCATACAGAGTGACTAAGGCACTTTTAAGCAGTTGTAAGCGGGTTTGCGCGAGTTTGCTCAACGCTTAGCTATGCTTATTTATGCTTAGCTAAGTGCACCTGCTGACTACTGCTTAAAAGTGCTTAATCCCGCTAACACGCACACTAATTTCTTTTAAAGAAAAGAAAATGGGGAAATAGGACAGTGGTGAAAAAGGGGGCACAAAGAGGGTAGGACAGTAGGAAAACAAGCTCAGGATGTGCAGGAAGGATGTAGGGAAGGCCCATAGCTGTCCAATTCTTTACCAGCAACAGCTGTGCATATGTTAGAAATTTAGAGTGAGATTTGAAACCTTCCACCTCTGAGAGAGGAGTGAGGACAACAAAGTATGGTGTACAACCAATTGTAATTATCAATTTACATGTCCAGCAGACATGTATGCGAAATAGGCAGCTATGTATGGGGCGTAATTTTTTTGTGGGAACAGAGTGCCCTTTTTTTATTTTTTTTCAGGTGAGAGTGGAATGTGAGGTACAGGAAGTAGGTATATCTGGGGAGGAAGGTTGGGGAGGTTAACAGACAAGAGAAATAAGACACATACAGGGGCGGAGTATGACACATGTGGGGGGTAAACACAATTGACGGGGACGGATGTTTGGATATCGCAAGCCCATGAGCCCACAGATGGCAACAGTGGAACTGAGATCCCCACCCATGGGCAGTTACCACTGTGCCTTCACAGCCCAGGTCGGGGCTGTGCTGGGGGCTGGATAGGACGGGCAGGCACACCCGTGAGTTGCGCCACTCTCGCCTCAAGCTGGCGTAGGGGATCAGTCAAGGAACACCTGATCTCACTACGCACCACAGACCGGACCCTATGGAGGGCGAGTGGAGGCTATCCTCCGGCCTTGCTTGCAGAGGGGGGACGAGCCCCATCCCCTGCAGTGCTTCCACCCCAAGGTGGCACAGGGCCACCGGAGGAGGAGGTCCCGGCCTGGGCACTGGTGCCAGGTGCACACGCCCGATGAGGTGGGAGAGGTGGGTCCGCTGGAACCCGCCTTCCCTGTTGTCCTATGTTTAGCAGTATTATATGGCATTTTGGGTTAGTAACAAACAACACCATTCAAAATTAGTTGTAACAGCATGCATCAGTATTCCCATTAACCAAACACACATGAATTCCGAACATTGAGCAGCAAGCATAACACATGCATATTTAGAACAACAGTGGACATTCCAACAGCATGCAGGGTTCATTGGTGGCAACAGGCCATCAGGTTTGGATATGTGAACAGGGCACATGCATCAACGTACATGCAGATATGTATAAACCAACAGGACAAATGTCCGTGGGAATTAATTGTGAATACACATACCCAGTTTGGTGTGGAATGGCATCATTTGTGAGAATAGGGTAGGGTGGAGAAATATTACATTACCAACTTAAACTACCTATACGTATACTGTAATTCCTAGTAGATGCAGATATATATCCCCTACATGTATTAGTACAGTTCCCTGTATGTAACCTTAGAAATGTTGGTGATGGAGATGTTACTGCTACATTAATATACATTCCATTTTTATTCATATATGTTCATATCTGGCTGTGTTCAGGTAAAGTATCCTGCTACATTTGAACAGTTATGTACAGTTCTAGCAACACACTGACATTTGTGGGATCACAAGCACAAGCTGCTCATGTACCGGATTAACATGTACATACTATACATGAAACAGTTGAGGACTATATATATTCTTCTGAGATACTGGCATTCCCATCAGCCAGTTTATATGGGCCTAGACAACTGTGGATGTTCAGCATTTCAAACAACCATACTATCTCCATAATGCAAGGGTACAGCAACATATCCAAATTGTGGGACGGACACAGTCCAGGTTCTGTACTTTATTAAAGACATTTCACTCTTTGGTTGTGGCTGTCTCATTCATTTCATTATGTAGTGAATGCAGTATACCTTTATTCCAGACTTATTACAGCTTTCTTGGTAGCTTCAAACTGTCTTTCTCACACTCTCTCACTTATTTTATATTTACATTTCAGGATGGTACTTAATTCTAGGCTTTATTAACATTTATTACTGGGTTACAACAATCCTTTCCAGCTGACTCACTTATTTTATATGGCGGAATTTACAAGGATGTATTCGACACTTGCCTATCCTTTGTTGATTGATTACAACACTCATTTTCAGGCTGAAGCAGTTATCTGATATTACAATACAGGTGGAAACTCTATTTGAGACTTGTTTAATATTTATTACTGGATTGCAATACTCTTTTACAGGCTGCATCACTTATCTAATCTTACAATACTAGCAGAATCTTTCTTCTAGGCTTATTTGACCTTTATTACTGGGTTACAACACTGAACTCTTTTACAGGCAGTCTCACTTATATTCTATAACAATACCAGCAGAGTAATTACTAACCTGCCTGGTGGCGCAACCTTGCCAGCCTATCAGCATAGGCTTGCCGATTTGCGGAACAAACACCTGCAGCTGTACTATAAATGAAGGAATATTGGAACATACCAATCCATACTATAGGCTAGGATAGTATTTCTTACATACTTAATTACATGGATACTTACTCAGTAGTGGGGCGTTGGGCATTTGACAGGCCTCCTGGATCCATCGGTTCCGTTGGTCCTCATTTCATCACTTCAGGTCCGCATGGTGGTGATGGACCTGTTCACCAGTCCTCGGAATGCCTGTGGCACTGATGAGATCTTGTGCCAACTGGTTCCATGCCTCTGCCTTGTACGCTCCCCATTGAACCTGGCCCTGCATGAGTTGGCCTTCATGATAGTGGACTAGGAGCCAAACCATATATTTTGACTCCTCAACGCCCCACCTTTGTGCTCTAAAGCGATTTCCCTCTCCTGCACCTGCCATCCTGACTGCAAATGGGTACCACAATCAGTTATGGTGTGTATTCCCGCCTATGGGGCTTATATATGCCAGTTTTCCTGCACTTATCTGTGATTGGCCATTTTGGATATTTATCTGCTTACAGCAAACCTGCTTTGTCATGGTTATATTTTCATTCATTCCTATATGTATGGTAATACTGTATTTCTACGTACAACTGTTATGGTTTAGTGGTTCAGTACTTTGACTATGGTGCACAGTATGCCGGGTTCGATCCTTGTCATTGTTTTTTTATTTTACTACTGTCTAGACAGGCTAGGAGGTGTGTTTGTGTAAAGGCGACTTTGCTACAGCTTGCCCAACGTTGCTCGATGGTAAGCTGGTTGGCACGCTACGCAGCTCCGCGCAAACTGCTTATGCAGGGTAACGTGTTATTTAGCTATAAGCACTCATATTAAGCTGGGTATAGTGCTGCCCAGCTACGAGCACTCATATTAAGCTTGTTAAAGTGTTGCTAAGCTATGGGCAATTATGATCCTTTTTTTATATATTACATCAGTTTTGTTCACAAATACATGGGCCATTTCATTACATTTTACTTAAATTATAGTTATATATGTCAGGGGATTGTTTCATACTTATTTAAATAAAAATGAAGAATGATATTGTGGGTGCTCGAACCGTGACTACCTCCTCTTTGGCCGACGTCTCTACCGCTACGCTATTGCTACTTGGCTTAATTTGCATATGTAGGTCTTATATACTTTTCAATGTCTGCTAACTGTGGCTGAGCGAAGGGCATACCCGCACAAATGAGCGCAAATGCGGGCAAACATTTTGGAAATTATAAAAAAAAAAGGAAACTGCTATTTTTACATTTTACACATTTTCAGTAGGGTTTAGTCTGTGGGGATGTGTGGTGTTGAGTTCCTTGACATTTCAGCGGACTCGCTCATGGGTGTTTACTTTCAGGACTCTGACTCTTCTGGGGGCGTGTCCCTTTGCTGTACTCTGCAATTGGACATGCCCCCTACTTTCCTACATGGACCGTGTTAGACTAGGGTATGATTCAGCATGCCCTCATGAATATGCATGGCATGCTGACGTCATACCATTCAACTGCAGCCTCCGAGTAAGACATATTAAGTCTTACACAGAGGTTTCGTGAATCCGACCAATTATCACATAAGAAAACAGGCACAGAAAGCATCATTTTGAAAAATTAAAAATAGTGTTATGGGAAAAACTCTTTTATTTATTTATGAATTTCCATGAATGATAAAGTGAAAAGTCTGATTTAGCAGTGGATTTGAGACATGCAACAGAACTTTATCCTTTAGTTATTTTTCAGTAAAACATTATATTCCACAAAGTCTATAAATGAAACATAGACTGACTACTCTGCAAATTTATAATTGGCTAGATATTCATAAGTTCATAAGTCCTAGGCTAGCTGCTTTTGTTGGCCATTTTAAGGTTTGTGCTCAAAATAACTTATCCCAGTTGGTTATAGATTTGCTTTACCCATCTCAGGGTCAGTAATTATATAGTACACTGAATCAGAATAACTAGGATCATACCGTAGATAATTTGAAGTGAACCATGCATGGGAGAAAACATTTAGGAGCTGCCTCTGTCCATTAGTAGTACATGGGGCTGTTTGTGGTAAATTGTATGTTTCACATCCATAGATCAGAGTTGCACTTGAATATGGACAGGGATGATTTTTTTTTTCTGTGGATGGTGAGTCTGTTCCAGAGCAGTGGTATCCTCTTTGAGATATACCTTTCCCCTCCAAACTATTCTGTTGATGTTGAAAAAGAGGTTTACATCCCTAAACTGAGTATTTCTGATGCTATTTGACTTGCTATGTGCAGTAAATTCATCAGTAATTTGTCTGTGGATGCACTCACTGTGTGTCAGATGCAGGTCACTTCTTAGCAGTATTTAGAATATTGAGTATAGAGAAATGGCTTTGGGTCAGTCCATGTAAAACATGCTGTTTATGTCTTATATCCTTTTAGTAAGGTATCACTGATGGCATTCCAATTGTTGCATGAATCTAGACAGATATATGCCAAAGGGAGCATTATATTCAATGACTGGCCTAATGAGGGCTGAGTAAAGAGGGACAATGACATCCCTAAATCTAGACCCAATCCCTTTCTTGTTTATAAGCCATGCAATAAAGAAGGACTTTCTTATAACAATGGGCACGTGTTAGTCAAAAATTAGGTCACTGTCCACCCACATAAGCTCCCAAATCCTGAACAAATTTTGTCAACTCTTAGAGGTGTATTATTAAGGAAGTAGTTCCCTGGGGGAGATGACTTCCCAAAAGAAACAATAATACATATTTATTAGCATTTAGATTCAGTTCCTGATTTGGCAGCAGTTATTTATTTGGCACAAACCTTCCTGCAGGATAGCTAAGACATTTGGAGATTCATTGAGTGCTTCAAGCTTGTAGTCATCTGCAGACTTAATCTGTCAGAACTCTTTGATACTGGCTTTTACTTCAAAAAGGTAGATGCCAAGCAGGAGAGGCCCCAGCACAAAACCCTGGAGGGACTTCACTGGTGACTGTTCTCTTTGTGGAGATATTCTTCTATTTATCATTTTACTGAGGTCCACAAATAAGAGAATTACTATCAGTACGTGTAGCAGTAATCATATAAACATACTAGACAGCAGCAAAATGAATAAATGCAAACCATTTGAAGTATTCACATCCGTTACAAACAAGAGATAAACATGAGCCAAACAAACACAAAATCCATGTACCATTTGTCTATAATGTATTTAGTTTTAACATACCTTAATACATGTAAAAGTAAAACAATCTCTAATGACAGTATAGAGGAATTAAAAAAAAAATAAACACTGCTTTGTTCTGCAGTAGCAGACATAAATCTTTGAGAAAAAAAAATCTTGTCCATTGTCTTGAACCTTCTTCAGATGTTTAATCTTTATATTTATGTCTCTGTTCACTTATTTGGGTCTATATTATATCATCGAAAGCTTAAAAAAGCGAACGCTGATTGATCGACCTAATTTAAGTGAAAGCTTACAATCTCGAACTGTCAGATCAGTGATTTTTTTCCCAGGGAAAAAAATTGCTGATCCAAAACACATACACATAACACAAGCACACCAAACAAACAGAAATCCACACACATACACCTAAAATCTGATCCCTAACCCTACACTAAACTATACACACACCACTAACTACCCACTTACCTTAACCCAAACCCTAACCCTAAGGTCCATCACTATCGCACACTCACCTCACTCGCTCCCTAACCCTAACTCACTTAAATCCGCCCTAACCCTCATGTCCACTCAATCGCACACACACCTAACCTGAGCCCTAACCCTAACTCACCTAAATCACCCTAACACTCACATCCACACAATTGCACACTTACCTGAATCTGACCAGTAACTTTCCACCATAACACTGAAAATACCAAAGCAACAGAAACGGACAACCAAATTCTTTCCCTAGGAAAAAATTCGAGTTTCTGCTGCTTCGATATTTTGCAGTTTCGTGAAAATAAGTTTGATCTATCAGCGTTCACTTTTGTAAGCATTCGAGGATATAATATAGACCCACTTATTTGCCCTCTGTATAACTCCACCATATTACATGCCCCTACTCCTTTGCATGACTTAAATTTTCACGTTTTTGAATTTATGAAACTCTTAGCTTAGTCCACTTTTCTGTGTCTGTTTTAAATCCTTCATACATTATAAAGGGCAAAGATACTGAAGAAAAATACTTCCAATAGTGGAAATGCCTGCTGAATTTCAGATTTTTTTTATGAGACAGCCCACCAAATACAATATTTTAGCTTGTATAACCAATCGAGTTTGACGTATTGCTGATGCCCTTCCATATTCCTGCTATACCAATATGTAGGAAAAGGAGCATGTTAAATTGTTTCATTCTCTCTGGCTACTTTTTCCCAGTTGAGAGTCACACTGGCATCCTGAAATATCTGAATCATTTGTTCAGCTTCTGTGTTACGTGTCATCAATGACAGCTTATTATTCATTTTGTCAGCATTGTCTCACTGGAGAATGGTACTTTCTGACCATAATGCTCATCAGCTGGTCCCCCAGTAGGTCCAACTGCCATGGTCTTTGATATCATGTGAACGTTTCTTCTGATTCAAGCTGACCTAGTAGAACCCTTCCCTTTCTAACCAATTGCCTTTTAATTCTTCCATCTGATGCATGCCCATGTCTTTCTCAAGGTTATTGGTAAGCCTAGGCAATCGGCCCGCAAGCAATTGCAAGCTTAGCCAAAAAACTCTAATCAGAATTTCCCTCTAGCCTCAAGGAGGGCACGATAAGGTAGACCAGAAGAGAATTTGAGGCTGCCCCCACCCCCAACTATCTAAGTTTACTTTGAAGGTGGCAAGCACGCTACTCTACTTGACGTATAGTGGAAATTTGTTCCAGAGGTAATGGGATACTTTGGGATATGAATATAGCTTGCCAACATGTCTTACTTTTCTGCTGATGAAGAGTTAATTCCTTTAGCCAAGTATTTGATGTACCATTAGTTCTGTGAAGGAATAAGTGATCAAATAGGGTTGGATCTTTCATGGCACAACAGGCTAGACATAGATCTCCACAAAGGAGCCTGTAAGAGACGGAATACAGCAAAAAGATCTGACAGTCAATCCAGGTAACTAAGAATTTTGATGCCACTGATCTTTTTAGTTATGAATCTCTGAGGTCTCTCAAGTCATGTGGCATGTTTAACATAAATGAAACCAACAGTTCCTTTACTTTTCCACACTTCCTGCTTTGCCATTTTCCTGTTTCATATTTCCCATTTTTATGCTTAGACCACTGGTCTTCCTCCAAATGAATGACAGATAAGAGCATGCATCCATTTATCTAGCTGATCAGATTCCCATCTTCTCTTCCTTTGATTGCCTTAGCTTCATTCCCGATCCCCCCCCCCACTCTAACAATTGTTGTATAACATGTATCCCTGTGACTTTCATGTTTTCCAGCATTGTCCATTTAAATTTTTGCACATTACCAAAATGTACTTATTCTTTTTAATGTCCATCATCTCTGAACCCACTACTGTTCATACTGGTGATGAACTACATTAGTAAACAAGATGGAAGGTCAGATCTACAAAATAACTGTATGCAGACAATGTCATTAAGGGTGGACTGTGAACAGGATCTTCAGCAAATGACAAGGAATGAAACTGAGTGCAGATAAGACAGTTATTTACAGCAGCAAATTGCAGTAATAACAAGAAACAGGCAACTCAGATAGAAAGGAAAACATGGAACAGGATACCAGCTTTAAGTATCTGGGAGGGGCGGTTGAAAAGAAAGGAAGTCCAAATGAGGTAGTAGAATCAGAATAGCTATGGCCAGTTGGCACATAGTGTCAGGGTAGTGTGTGGCTGTGGAATTCCAAAGAAGCTGAAAACGATGCTGTGCAAAGCAGTGACGTGACCAGTACTACTGTATGGTACAGAAACCTGGGGAAGGAAAGGAGAGCAGTTGAGGAATCTAGTGGTGATGGAGATAAAGTGCCTGAGATGAATGATAGGGTGGACACAGCAGGACAGATGTAGAAATGGAGATATCACAGCAGAAGTTCAAGTAGTTCCAATTGCAGAGAAGTTAAACAAAAAACAAACTATGGTGTTTCAGGCATGAAAGCAGAAGACAATTTTGTGAAGAAGATTTGTGGCAAGCAGGAAGAAGGCAAGAAGAAGTGAACGTGTCCAGCAAAGAGATGGGTGAATGTGTGGGAGAAGACCTGTGAGGGTCGGACATTATTGTCAAAGAAGGTAGGAGAGTGGCATTCAATCAAGAGAGACGGCAACAGTTGTATGACACCCTAACCCCATGTAGAAAATGGGAAAAAGAGTGTTGATGATGATGAGGAGGAGACGGAGACCACATTTATTCTTTCTAAATAATTTTCTGAATCCTTTTTTTTTTTTTGAAAGTATGCATTTTTATCCAGGAGTGCATGCTTAGGTAATGACATTTACTAGACTGTTTTTAGTCGGGGCAAGTACTGATGTAGTTAAGATCTCTTTCTGGGACTATTTGGCTTCATCAAAAAATTGGTACCAGATCTCTACTGGAGCACCAGTCTTTAAAAGTAGGTTTAAATCAGCACATATCAGGCTATAGCAACTAACCACAATGTATAACTGGGAATTACAATTGGGAATTCCTGAACTATATATATTTTTAAAACTGGCATTGACTATGGGAACTATATATATATTTTTTAAAACTGGTATTGACTATGGGATATGAAGTTTCAAAGTATTGAGGCCCAGGAATTAATGATGGGCAAGTGTGTTATAAGTTCATTAATTCTGTCAGTAAAATGACTCCAGTTAGTCTGGCTCCATGGTACAGACTGACAGAGCCTTGACTGTAATCAGGTAACAGTTTTCATTAGTGGCCTTTGCAAAGTAAGAGAAATGCAGGGAGGAAAAGTAGTGAAGAGCCATGATCCACTTTCCTCTCCAGGTATGAGGAAAGGTGTGCAAAGTCAGGGACACATGAGATATATATTTTTAAAACTGGTATTGACTATGGGAACTATATATATTTTTTAAAACTGGAATTGACTATGGGATATGAAGTTTTAAAGTATTGAGGCCCAGGAATTAATGATGGGCAAGTGTGTTATAAGTTCATTAATTCTGTCAGTAAAATGACTCCAGGTAGTCTGGCTCCATGGTACAGACTGACGGAGCCTTGACTGTAATCAGGTAACAGTTTTGATTAGTGGCCTTTGCAATGTAGGAGAAATGCAGGGAGGAAAAGTAGTGAAGAGCCATGATCCACTTTCCTCTCCAGGTATGAGGAAAGGTGTGCAAAGTCAGGGACACATGAGATATATATTTTTAAAACTGGTATTGACTATGGGAACTATATATATTTTTTAAAACTGGAATTGACTATGGGATATGAAGTTTTAAAGTATTGAGGCCCAGGAATTAATGATGGGCAAGTGTGTTATAAGTTCATTAATTCTGTCAGTAAAATGACTCCAGGTAGTCTGGCTCCATGGTACAGACTGACGGAGCCTTGACTGTAATCAGGTAACAGTTTTGATTAGTGGCCTTTGCAATGTAGGAGAAATGCAGGGAGGAAAAGTAGTGAAGAGCCATGATCCACTTTCCTCTCCAGGTATGAGGAAAGGTGTGCAAAGTCAGGGACACATGAGATAGTGCAATTTCCCTGGTAAACCTTAATGAAACCACTATTTATGATCTGGGGTGAGGCTGCTTGGAGAAATATCTGTTACGGTAGAGAGGGGATGCTTTCACAGTTAACCCATTGCACGCCCCATCATTATTTTTTGTCACATGTGTGCAGGGACTAAAGCACAAAAAACATAAACATGCTCAGACCACCTATAATGGCTGACTAAATGATATTCCCTCCTAGTCAATTGTCATCCCAGTCATGAGTAACAAATAGGTCAACAAGTCTTAAGGAAGCTGATGATCGACAAGTGACAAAGGAAAGAGTACAAAAATGTGTCTAGAGGTATGTCTGAACACTTCATATTATACCAGTTATCCTTTTTATTTTAAGTCATATAGAAAGATTATCAAGACTCCCTTTGTAAGAATAGTAGAAATACCATTCTCTAATTTTCATTGCTAAGACCTATAACCCTACAAAGTGGGAGAAACAGGAGATTTGTGATTATTTGCTGATCACTATATGTCTGATGGGCAAAACAACAGCAACAACAAAAATTAATGAAGGACACGTTCAGAAAATAGGATTTTAAGCTTTTTATGAGACACCCCCCCACAAACCCTAGTTATTTATATATATATATATATATATATATATATATATATATATATATATATATATATATATATATATATATTTACTTCACAGTCATACTGCAGTGAAGAAAGAGCAGCACCACCTATTCACTGAAAGTGGATTTCAGCAATACGCCTACACATGTTGTCAGTCAGACAAAGTTCAGCTCAAGTATACATTTTTGTATCAGGTTACATTCAGTCTTACCTTTTATATCACTTCATCTAGGAAAGAATGGAACAGAAGGAATTTTACTTGAATTTGCATAACTTTTATTTTTAAGATTTTCATCATGTGTGTTCTATAAATTTTGATCGAAGAGAAATACGGTGTGTGCAGTTATTGTACCTACCTTCTTTCATCTAGAGTTTTCATTAAGCTTATTCCCGGAGATTTTACTATTCCTATGCAGCACAATTGTATATATTGTACATAATGAGTAGTGTTATGTTCTCTCCTATATTACTGTTCATTGCTAATCAATCTGCAGTTGTTTGTGATTTATGTGTGTAGCAAAATCAATAACATTTCTATTTGAAAAAAAAAGATTTTCATCGTGTGCTTTTCATTCACTCTTAACACAGAATGCTACATGTATTTTGCACATAATATTTCTGTACAACTAAAGTCTGTAAGTGCAGTGTAGGCTTTAATTGTTTATGTTTGCCTTTGAGCAGGAATCTGTGAGTAGTGGAAGACAACGGATAGGTAGTATGTCCTGTCATTCATGTGTTGATAAGAACAGACCTTTAGAGGAATTTATTCATTCCTTACCATTGTATACCCTTGCATTTATCTCTGTTGGAGGTTTATGACCCAGTGCTGGTACAGCTTTATGTTAGATGTATGCTGTTTCTAGCTCATTCAGTCACTTGCCCACTAGAATATCTAAAATTCCTTATTAGTGGACCACTAGGGAGATTCCCTTGAACTCAGTTCCTTCCAACAAATTGATTTTTCCTTTATTCTTTGATACTTGTAGTACTAACTTTATATCCATTGCAGTATGTTATGAATTCATAAAACTCAGAACATTTCAGGTAACTTTCATTGAAACCACCCTTTTGTTTTCCAGCACTTTAGTTAGTCATCTATGTACTGTTACCTTTTTTTTTTCTTTTCTTTCTTTTTTTCCTATAAATAAATTGAAACTTTCACTATGAGACAGAACCAAGGAATGTAAGTTTCAGACATTAAAAAGTAAAAATGAATTAACCTTGAAAATGATTCCAAAATATCCATCACCTTATTTGGCATGCCAGTGGTTGCGTCAGAAAGTTCACTCTGTATTTTCTTCTTCTTCTTCTTGTCCTGGCATTCCTGCCTCAGTCAAATGGCACCAAATCATTTTGGAAAAAAAAAGACCTCACCCTGCATCTGTGAAACATAATATGATAAAGACATTTTTTTTTACTGGTGGGAAAAACAATCACGGGGACTGTCTTTTATGTAATGGCCGTATCCAAAAAAGAATCAATTAGAGAAGATATCACATCTGTTGCACCTATGATACTGTTAATAAAGCAATATTTTTTTGTGTATTAATTAATGGCAAATCAAACAGAAAAACAAATATATTTATTAAATAATTTGATTGTGTGGAAAGAGTACAATCCAGCTCTGACAAAAAGAGAACTATGACTTCCTTTATTTTCAGCATAAGGTAATCAGAGCACTGTGTGCTACCACCCAGAAGTTGACAGGACAAACCATATCTGTCTATAGTAAGATTGTTGAATGTTGGTGCAGTGGGCCTTGTCATTGGTGCATGGATAAAGCATGTGCCTGCAGCTTGTGACCATGGATCAGTCTGTGACCAGGTAAGTTGACAGGATGGGTGAGGGGAATAGGCTTCAATGGACAATAGACAACTTTCCTACCTTTAGTGAGGGTGTGTGTTTTCCTTTCACTTCACTGCTCACAAGTGGCAACTACTGAGAAGTAACAGAGTCACATAAAGGTATGTGTGTACTGTAAGGAAGTGCAGGTATCAAAACTACATGTGCAGGAACATACTTAGGTGTATTTCTACCACTACATGTGCAAAGGACACCTTGAATTCCTCTATGTCGTTCTCTCATGCTTAACTACATGTGCCCAAGATTGGTAGCCATGCCCTGGGGGTGAGATAAGCACCTTGTTCTGGCTGTCAGTTAAGCTGTTTGCTTATGAGGGAGGTTAGTAGTTTGAAAGAGAGTCACCAGCAACAGGTAATGGCCATTCTGGCAATATGAGTCAAACATATTTTAAAAAGTCTGTCAAAAATAAGATTATAGCAGATGCCTAATCCAAAATGCTGTGCATTCTCTTACTTCAAGCTACTAACACATATTTTAGCTAACTAGAATGCCTTTAAAATGGGATGTTCAGTGTGTCCTTTCTTTTTCTATATGTTATGCACTAGAGAGAAATTTTACCCTTCCATTAGATAAATGCTTTTAGGCTGTTTGAGATCTACCTAAGTTTATTATTTGCCTCAACAAATTTTAAAAGCACATTGCATGTATTTGCTTATTTAATTGTGTATTAAACTGTGTTAACTAGATGGACTGATTTAAGGACCCTTTAAAGTCCTGACCTAATCCATTGGATAAAAACAGTTGTACGGATTAACTATAATAATTTAAAACATTTAAGAGATCTCAGTTTCAGCAAATGTAATAAATCAATGCATTTCACAACATCAACATAATTTTGAATATGTACTTTAATCAGTGTTAGCAAAGGTGCATTTCTCACCATTAACATAGTTTGGAATGTGTTCATGTAAGCACTTTAGGAGAATCACTGCAATGAAGTCCAGCATGCATCATAGGATCATAGGATCATAGAAGGTTACTAGGCTAATGGCCCTGGGGCCCTTACAAGGCTAGCCAAGAGTTTATCCCCAAAAAAGAAACCTCAGTCAGCACCTGTTGCCCCTGTCAATGAGGGACACAGGTGGAACACCTGAGACAAAGTTGTGGCTTCCCATCCACTCATCAAGATTGTGCTTGAAGAGGATCAGTGATGTACTCTGTTTGACATGTATGGGAAGTCTATTCCAGAGACGGGACAGCCTCTGCGAGACAAACCTGTCTCTCCAGCAGGTTTTGTTGATGTTGCATATTAGATTTAGGCCTATCGAGTGGGTAATGTATGAGGAGTTAGACTTACAGATATGGAGCATCTCTACTAGGCCAGGGTCTGATATTACCTTGTAGGCAAGACATGGATCACCTCTGAGCAACCTGTATGATACCGAGTAAAGTGATAGTGATTTGAGCCCCTCCACATAAGACAGGTGTTGGAGGCCATGGATTCTCTTTGTGAGGTATTTCTATGGCCCTTCCAGTTGGTGCATGTGTTTGGAGAGTTACATACCAAATGGGGCATTATACTCAATTATAGGTCTAATGAGGGAGGAGTACAGAGAGGTAATAAACTCTTTTTCTGGATGCAATCCCTTTACTTATGAGATGAACCAAGTAAAAGGCTTTTCTGACCACTGCCACCACATGATGGTCGAATGTGAGGCTGTTGTCAACCTGAGTACCCAGGTCTTTCACCATGGGTTGTGTGTTTAGGGGGTTACTGTTGATGTGGTAATCAGTAAGGGCCATGTTTTTGCTGAATGGCATGATAATACATTTTTTGCATTTAACTTAAGGCTATGATTTTGGCACCAGTTATTTGTTGCTGTGAGAACCTCTTGCAGTATGTTAACATCATTTGGGGAGTCAATGGCAACACCCAACTTACAGTCATCTGGAAACTTGGTCAGTCATAGGCCATTTGTCTTTGCCTGGACCTCTGAGAAGTAGATGCCAAACAGTAGGGGTTCCAGGACAGATCTCTGGGGATCACCACTAGCTACAGGTCTGCTGTTGAAGGTGATGGCACCTATTTTGGCCTTGTGGGTCCTATCTATGAGCCAGTTGGCTGACCCATCTGATGAGATAGGGATTAACACCAAGTTGTGTTAGCTTTTAGATGATGCTTGAGTGGGAGATTGTGTCTAAGGCCTTGGCCAGGTCCAGATAAGCTGTATGCACTGACTTTCCCTCATCCAGGGCCTTGGTGACAGTCTCAAAGAAGTCAAGTAGGTTCAATAGACAAGATCTGCCCCTGATGAATCTGAATTGAGTGGGGTCAAGTGTTTGGAGATTGCCTATGTCCTTGTTTAAGAGATCCATAATAATATTCTCCATGGCTTTACAGATCAGACTTGTCAAGCTAATGGGGCAATAGTTTCCCGGGTCAGTAGTGGCACCACCTTTGCGCAAGGGGATGGCAATGGCGGTTCTTCACTCTGCTGAAATGAAGCCTGTAATTAGGCTGTGGTTGAATAGGGTGCTCAATGGCGAAGCTAGTTCTTGCAAGAGATGGTGCAGAAAAATCAGAACATTTTTATTGGATGAAGTTATAATCAGAGAAGTGGAATTTATTAGTGGATGTTAACTCATATCCCTGAAACATTAAAATCTGCATTCATCTTCATGTATGCTTTTTTTTTTTTTCATTTCCTGAATGTCGTGTTGTTTGTTAAAAGATCTTAAATAACTAGGCAGTCAGTTCCAAGCTGCAGGACTAATTTTGGAAAGGGATCTTTCACCTAGAATCTTCTTAAAGTTAGGGTGACTTAGTTGGAGTGCACTTAGCTTAAGGATCGTAGAGTTTGCATTATCTTTAGTGTGTAACATAGAGACAAGACAGTATACACTGAACAGCGACTAGCTTTTATGTATGTGCATTGTCTTTGGTATGAAACTTTGAAGCAAGAAAAATACAACATCCATGCTGAAGTGCAGTATGAATATTAAAATGACATGAAGAGTCGCCCTGACTGATGGGCAACAAGTTAACCTTTTGTAATATGAGGCAGTGGTATTTTTTTATTGCCTGACAGAGTTATTAGCTGGCATATCCTGCTAATGTTAGCCTTTAGGGTGCTTGTGTTACAGAATGAATTGAGAGGGGGGTTTAAGCAGACAGCATTCTAGCTTGTGAATCAGCATATTAATATTTTTCTTTTTACTCTTCAAAAGTTAATACGTGTGAACTAGTTTTTTGTGTCTTTCGGCTTTTCCCAGTTAGGGGTCACCACAGGGAAACTCCAGTCCGCTAATGATTGGCAGTTGATTTTTACGTACCGGCTTGCCAGGCCTGACGCACAACCTTCAACAAAGGTACACCCAGTCACGCATGTCTCCACGCAGAAGATGCTCTAGCTGAGAATCAAACAGGACAGCGTCTTACTGTGAGGCGACAACGCTACCGCAGCACCACCACCACGGGTTAATATGTGTGAACTAGTATACAAGTTTAACTTGCTTCAGCGTTTTGCCTATGATGTGGTATATATACACTGATCTACTTTTAAATATTGAATTCTCATAATAACGAAGACTAAAATATCGAGACCATAACACCAAATACTCAAATGCCTCAAACTTTATAACACTGACTCCCAAAATATTGAAAAGTTCAAAGCAGCAACAACTTGCAAAGTTTTTATGCCTTTACTTTTGCACAGGGGGATTATGCCTCTTGCACCTCCCCCCTGCAAATTAAATATGCCAACTCTGAGATCGCACTACACTGAAGAAAAGAGAGCAGTCTAGGGATCGCTAAACAAAACATCAGCATTCTTTAACTTAAAGCCGCTTTCTACAACAAGACATACAGTTCAATTATAACAACTTATTTTTCTTTTTTACAGTTTACACTTACATGAACTTCTCCACAGACAACACAAGCATGGTACATATACTCTGACATATTGTAATACATACCTACTAAAACCCTTAAAGGAAACCCACACCGTTATATAACTTGCTGTTTACATTTTTTATTACATTGTAGTATACTGCAACACAAACTTTTAAACTTAGGGAATTTTAGTTATCCGATGTTCAAAGTCGAAAAATTGCTCTTACTTTGAACTTTTCGATATTTTGTGAGTCAGTGTTGTAAAGTTTCAGACATATGAGTATTCTGTGTTATGGTCTCAATATTTTAGTCTTCATTATTATGAGAATTCGATATTTAAAAGTAAATCCATATATGGATGCGTATATATATTTATATATATATATATATACACACACACACACACACACACACACACACACACACACACACACACACACACACACACATACATACACACACACACTCACACACACACACACACACACACACACACACACACACACACACACACACACACGCACACACGCACCCACATACACACACACACACACACACACACACACACACACACACACACACACACACACACACACACACACACACACACACCCTTCAAAACATCTAAAACCCATAACATCTAATTTCATAACACTGAGACCAGCAAATCTAAAACCCAAAACATCTAAAACCCATAATATTGAATTTCATAACATCTGACAGTACAAACCACATGAAAATAACATCCCTTCCACATATAATGACATAAAATGACACCAAACACACTTTTTACTATGTTTCTGCAGGGGGGCTTGATACAGTGGGGTTAGGAAATTAACTTTTTCCTACTGTAGTGCAGTCTTGGAATTGGTATATTTAATTTACGGGGAGGGTGCAGGGACACTTACCCCCCTGCAGAAACGTAGTAAAAAGCGTGCTTGGTAGTTTGGTGTCGTAATATGTGGAGGGGATGTTATTTTCTTGTGATTTGTAGTGTTAGATGTTATGAAATTCGATGTTATGAGTTTTAGATGTTCTGGTCTCAATGTTACGAAATTAGATGTTATGGGTTTTAGATGTTTCAAAGTAGACCCATACATATATATATATATATATATATATATATATATATATATATATATATATATAAGCAAAGTTCTTTGAGGTTAAGGTTGGTATTAATGGGTTGTAAGATATTCCAAAAACAAAAAATATTTTCACAAAGGGCAGGATTCACGAAGCCTCCGTGTAAGAGATACAAGGCTTACACGGAGGCTGCAGTTAAACGGTGTGACGTCAGCATGTCATGCATATGCATGAGGGCATGCTGAATCACACCTAAGGCTAACATGGTCCATGTAAGACAGTAGGGGGGTATCCGTAGGCCGAGCCTTGCAAGCGGACACGCCCCCAGAAGAGTAAAAGTGCCCAAAGTAAACACCCATGACAGAGGCCATGAAAATGTGAATAAACACAACACAACACATGCCCCCACAGACTATGAACATAAAATATATAAATGAACATGTTATATATTTTTTTTAAATCGTAAAGATGTTTGCCCGTGAGTGCGCTCGTTTGCGCGGGCATGCCCGTAGCTTAGCCACAGTTAGCAGTCAGTGGAAAAGCATATAAGAACTAAATATGCAAAAAAAGCCAAGAAGCAATAGTGTAGCAGTAGAGACGTCGGCTGAAGAGTAGGCATCCATGGTTTGAGCCCCCACAACATCAACTTTTATTTTTAGTAAAATAAGCATGAAACAAGTCCCTGACAAATATGTACACATATAAAATCATATTTTATGTAAAATGTAATGAAATAGTCCATTTATTTTGAAGAAATGTGAGATAACAAAACAATAAAAAATGCGAGATGTGCCTATAGCTGAGCTACAGTTTAACAAGGTGAGTGCATCTACCCGTAGGTGAGCAGTAGTTTAACAGGTGCAAAATGAGTGCCTGTAGGTGAGCAGTGGTCTAACACGCTGAAACTGTGTGCCCCTAGCTGAGCTGAGCGTAATATGCGTGCTGACAGCCAAATGAGGTGTAAACCAGCGTAACCCATTTGCGTGGAGCTGCGCACCGCGCTAACAAGCTAACCGACGGACAACATTGAGCAAGCTGTAACAAAACTGCCTTTACACAGACACACCCCCTAGCCTGTCTAGACAGTCATAAAATATAAAAAGCAGTGGTTAGGTTCGAACCCAGGATACCATGCACCATAGTGAAGGTACTGAACCACTAAGCCACGACAGCTGAACTTAGAAATACAGTAATAGCAAATATATAGGAATGAATAGAAAGTGGAGCATGACAAAGCAGGTTTTGTGAAGTTGATACAATTCCAAAATGGCCAATCACAGATAAGTGCGGGAAAAACGGCATATATAAGCCCCATAGGCGGGAATACACAGCATAAATGATTGTAGAACTAACTTGCAGCCAGAATGTCAGGAGTAGGTGAGGGTAGTTGCTTTTGAGCACAGAGGTGGGGCATTGAGGAGTCCAGATACATGGTCTGGCTCCTAGTCCACAATCATGAGGCCCAACTCATGCAGGGCCAGGTCCTGTGGGGAGCATATAGGGCTGAGGCGTGGGACCGGTTGGCTCATGATCTCACCAGTGCCACAGGGATTCCAAGGACTGGTGAGCAGGTCCGTCACCACCATGCGGACCTGAAGAGATGCAAGCAGGACCAATTGAACCTTTGGATCCAGGAGGCCCGGCAAATGCCCAATGCCCCACTACTGAGTAAGTTACATTTAATTATGTATGTAAGAAATTAAACTAGCTGATATTATGGAGATGTGTATTCCAATATTACTTCATTTATATTACAGCTGCAGGTGTCCGTTCTGCGAACCGCAGAGCCTATGGCGATAGGCTGGTGCGGTTGCGCCACCAGGCAGGTCAGTAATACACTCCCAGTAACTGTAAAGAAATATAAAAGTATGAGAGTTAGCAAAAGAGTGCAGTGTAGTCACTAAGTAATAAAATGTGCAAGTAACAGTGTAAAAGTGTTTGCAAGTATTGCTTGATTACAAAAGTGTGTTGCAGTCTGTAATCCAATCAGAAAAATGAAAATGTCTGAAATAAAGTCTGAAACAAAGATGCCCCACCTGTAATATAATAGTACACAACCTGCAGCAGGCTGAAAAGTACAGCTGCAGAACATGAGCAAATCACATGTGTGAAATATATCCCTGTTGAAATACTGAAACATGACAGAAGTGAGACTGCTGGAAAGGATTGTAATAACTACAGGTAAAACATGTCAATAAAGTCTAGAAGTAAGTACCATCCTGAATAGTAAAATGAAAACAAGTGAGAGAGTGTGAGAAAGAGTTATGAATCCACCAATAAAGTAGTAATAACCCCTGAATAAAGTATACTGCAGTCAGTACAGAATGAAATGAATGTGACAAGTAGAACCAAACTGCAAAATGTGTTCAAAGTGTTGCTGCAGCTGGAATGTGTATCCCAAACTCTGGATATGTTGCTCTCAGTCTGCAATATGCAAATAGTATGATTGTCTGAAATATCAAACATCCACAGTTGTCTATAGCTATATAAAGCAAATGTAGCAGGATGATGTAGCTGAACAAAGCCAGATATGAACGTGTATGAATAGCAATAAAATATATCTTGATGTAGCAGTAACAGTCCTATCACCAAATTGAAGTAGTTATCATATAGGAAACTGTAGTTAGAACAGTAGTGTGTATATATCTGTAGCTATTAGAAATGTACAGCATATGTATTGGTATTCGAAGGTGTTAATAATATTTTCTTCACCCCACCCTATAACCACATATAATCCATTCCACATGAAATTGGTATGTGCAATCACAATTAACACCCCTGGACATTTGTCCTGTTGGGTCATAAATATTTGCATGTACGTTGATGCATCTGCCCTGTTCATACATCCAAACCTGATGGCCTGTTGCCATCAATCAACCCTGCATGTTGTTGGACTGTGTATTGCTGTTCAAATTATGCATGTGTTATGCTCGCTGTTCAATGGTGTGAATATCTGGGTGTTTGGTTAATGGGAATACTAATGCATGCTGTTACAACTAATTGCGAATGGTATTGTATGTTACTAACCCAAACTGTCATGACATAATGCAAAACATAGGACGACAGGGAAGGCGGGTTTCAGCGGACCCACCTCTCCCACCTCAGCTGGCGAGTGCACCTGGCACTAGTGCCCAGTCTGGACCCTCCTCCGGTGGCCCTGTGCCACCTGCGGGTGGAAGCACTGCAGGGGATGGGGCCCATCCCCCCCTCTGCAAGCATAGCCGGAGGAGAACCACCACTCACCCTCCGTAGCGTCTGGACTGTGGTGCGTAGGGAGATCCAGGACGCTGTTCTTGGGCCCCTACGCCAGCTTGAAGCACAGGTGGCACAACTTACGGGCATGCCTGTTGCCCGGCCTACACAGCCCCCAGCACAGCCCCATCATGGGCAGTGAAGGAACAGTGGCAACTGCCCATGGGTGGGGATATCAGTTCCACTGTTGCCATCTGTGGGCTCATGGGCTCTGGATATACAAACATCCGTCCCCGTCAATTGTGTAACCGCCCCACACGTGTCATACACCGCCCCTGTATGTGTCTTGTTTGTCTTGTCTGTTGACCTACCCAACCTACCTCCCCAGCTATACCGACTTCCTTCACCTGACATACCACTCTCTCCTGGAAAAAAAAAAAAAAAAAAAAAAAAAAAAGGGCACTCTGTACCCACAAAAAAATTATGCCCCATACATAGCTGCCCATTCCACACATATGTCTGCTGGACATGGAAACTCTCAATTACAATTGGCTGTACAACAAGTATTATTGTTGTTCTGACAACTCTCTCAGGGGAAGGTTTCAAATGTCACACCAAATTACATACATATGCACAGCTGTTGCTGATGAAGAAATGGGCAGCTATGGGCCTTACCTACATCCCTCCTGCAAAACCCAAGCTTGTTTCCCTACTGTCTTACCCTCTTTGTGACCCCTTTTTCACCACTTTCCTGTCTCCCCATTTTCATTTCTTTCAAAGAAAATAGCGCGGGTGTGCGCAAGAGTAAGCACGTTTAAGCGGTTGTAAGCGGGTGTGCGCGGAGCAGAATGCCAGTGCGCATGCGTGAGCTCCGCGCAAACCAGTGCTAACCCAGTATCAACTGCTTAAAAGTGCCTTAGTCACTCTGATTGACAGGTCCTGTAGTCAGTTCAAAAGCAAAATAAAATCCCACTGTTAGTCCCGAACCCAGGACATTGGAAACAGTAGTCTGCATGACTTACCACTAAACCATGACTGCTATACAAGAACATTGTGCTAAAATAAATATATCATGTAATAGTAGGAATGAATGTAAAGGGAATATAGGATGTGTAGTACACAAAGCATGTCATGTATATTTACTGTCAAATCTAGTGGATATCTATGATAGTAGTGTGTGAACAGAAACAGCCATGCTAGTTGGTAGCTAGTAGGTAATAATGTCACTGTAGCACCTTGCAAGCCACACACATACTCACAGCAGGATAATCACTGCCCATACCCCACAACCTGTTACAGGAAC
>NC_056737.1:1433335648-1433400648 GCF_019279795.1 Protopterus annectens
GTCATAAATGTGTACAATAGTCCCCCCAATGATATTCACAGTGGCATACTATTCCTGGAATACCTGCACATTGTATGTGTCAGCAGACATGGTGTGTCAGCTATGGACATGTAGGTCAGTGTACCCCTCCACACCACATAATGGCTGCCATGGTATGTACCTCACATGACAGCTACAGATATGGAGAAGGACACAGTGACATGTACAACACTGTGACAATGCACTCAAACACATTACCAATGCACAGTGACTGACAACACTGCAGAGTACACACATACTACCCACATAGAGGTTACCACTCCTGGATTTAGATACTTAAGTCACACCCATGACAGATGCCCAACAACCATAGTAACACCTCACACCATCCACAACCTAAATGACTGATGTGTGTCGTCCATACCACTGCAATAGAGAGCACATGTGGAGGTAAAGGTTCCTACCCACAGATAAGACATACCCTGCAATAAACCACACAGTGTTAAATAGCAAGACACCCCATGAGTACATGTCACACATACCCCTGCTGAATGTTAGTCAGATAGGTAATATACCATATGAGTCACCCTGTGTAACTGTTTGACAGCAGCAGGTACCATCACACCACATGTGTCACAATGGTCAGGGTAGCAGAACAGTATGCTGCTGTAGTCCCAGGGGCAATAGCATATTGTATAGCATTGTATTGTAATGTATTGTATTGTGTTGTATTGTATTGGTATGTTGAGGTGCCTCCTTCGTGGAGTGGAACCACTGCTGCTGTGCGCCAGTGTACAGGTACATATCCTGTAGTCAGGCTAGTGTTACATAGCACTTCTATATGTGTGTTTAGCTCCTGTCGGAGTTCATGTAGCATGCAACCGGGGATACCATCAGGTCCCATTCATGTTGTGTATTCTGCTTTCCTGAGGTCGGCTTTCACGTGGACATCTGTGATGACAGGGAGGTTACAGTCAGCTGGGATAACTATGTCTTATTTTGGGGGAGAGGGAGGGGTGAAACCTGCACTGAACCTGTCTGCCACAATGTTGTCAATATCTGTGGTTTCAGTGAATTATTTGTTGTTGTGTACTAACTATGAGCATAGTGGAGGGATTCTGACCAGGTTGCTAACATAACTGAAGAAGGCCTTGTGGTTATCTGTAGTGTCCCTCTTGATTTCCCTCTCAAAGTTGCCCATGGATGTTTGTATGAGGGAAAATAGATCCTTACTAGTGCTGCTCAGACATGCCTTCCCTTTATGGAATTATGCTCTGTCTTGCAGTAGCTTCCATCTTTTGTAATACAATCTGTCTATGGCTGGGGTCCACCAGACAGGATGTTGTCCCTTTGTGGAGAGTGTCTTGGTCATATATGGGATTGCATGATCCATGCATTCTCGGAGATGTCCATAGAAAGCATTTGTGAAGGGGTCAGCATTGTGGGTTGTGTCTTCCACTGGCCCAGTGGGCTGAAAGAATACCATGTCACTGTTACAAAGTGTAAAGTTTGCATTTGCAATGTTATTCACTATAGTCATTTGTGCTGGTGGTGGAGGTGGGATATGTATATCCAGGGCAATCAGTGTGTGGTCAGCTCACAGTAGTTGATGATGTAGCCCATACAGTACCTAGATACAAACCCCCAGAGTGAGGAGGTGCTCTGGACCTGAATCAGTGTTCTGACTGCTGGGGTTTGGTAGTATGTCATATGGAGTGTGCCAGGTACTGTTGCACAGTTGCTGGCTGAGCACTGATACCTGGCCATTTACATGTGTATCCACCAATAGACAGACAGATGCTATATATGTGAGATATGTCATATCATAACAGCCAAGTAGCATGTGTAGTATGTGTGCCAAATTCCGCTGACATATATTGCTGATATCAGGTTATTTCCTTTTTCAGGAACATGGCTCACCCGTGAAATCAAGCTTACTCCGCAGCTGAGGATGAGGAGATACACCAGAGCCTGGTGTGGGATTATGCAATACTCTTTTCCCGCACCAGCCAGAATCAGCAGGAGAGGGCTGCACTGTGGCAAGACCTGGTCCGTCGGGTAAATGACATAGGCACGCATAATAGAACATATGAGCAGGTGCGACATCACTGCAGTGATTTAATCAGAAATGTCTGTCAGCGTGCGTCGGATATCCACAAGCAACAGGTCGCCACAGGTGGTGGGGTGGCTACACATCCCCCACTCACCAGACTGGAGGGACTGCTCATGAGTGTAGTGGCTCCAGTCCACCAACAACAACAACAGCAGCAGACATGCATTATGATGGAGGCTGGAGTCACGCAGCAGCAAGACTATGAGCGTGCAGGTAATATGCCATATGTATAGTTGACTGTTGTGTACACTGGTAGTTAATGCATGTGTGAGGTGTGTCCTTGGTTTGTAGCTGTCATCATAGCATTTAATGTGCAAGTGTGATATCCTCAATATCAGCAGCTGACCTGTGAAAGGCGGCTGTTGTACTACTGACCTGTATCATACTCAGTAGCAATGGCACAGTTGTGCCCACTGACATTAGTTTCCTCACTTCTGCAGGTCCCTCCGGTATAACAGCAATGCAGCCTATCCATGCTGGTGAGTGTGTATTAACAATACCTTTAATAGTCTTGATAGTAATAGTAATATTAGGCTCACTTAGTAGTGCACTGTGTATGCATGCAGGTGTGTCTGTGACTGTGTGTTGATATCTCGCATACTGAGTAGTGTACAACTGTGTGCAACTGTGTGCAACTGTGTGCATGTGTACGTGTGCATGTGTGCATGTGTGCATGTGTGCATGCGTGCACCTGTGCATGTGTGCATGTGTGCATGTGTGCACCTGTGCACCTGTGCATGTGTGCATGTGTGCACATGTGCATGTGTGCATGTGTGCATGTGTGCATGTGCGCATGTGTGCATGTGTGCACCTGTGATTGTGTGCATGAGTGCATGAGTGCATGTGTGCATGTGCACATGTGTGCATGTGTGCATGTATGCGCATGTGTGCATGTGTGCATGTGTGCACGTGCACATGTGTGCATGTGTGCATGTGTGCATGTGTGCACCTGTGCATGTGTGCATATGTGCATGTGTGCACCTGTGCATGTGTGCACATGTGCATGTCTGGACCTGTGCATGTGTGGATGTGTGCATCACTGGTAATATTGTGTAGACATTGTAAACTGTGTTTCCTGTTTCCCTCCCACAGGTTCTGCTGCTGCTCTGGTGTCATGCAGCAGGGAACCTGAATCAGGTGCCATGGGTACTGATAATGATGACATCTGTGTAATGGCACAGGAAGGTATGCCAGGGTCCATCATTGGTCAGCCAATTGACAGTACATAGCTGTCAACCCCATCAATGCGCACAGTTATCCTGCCAATACACCCTTTGTCACCAATGTCCCTAGGTGATGGACAGCATATAGTGGGCATTGACCTGGGTAATGTGGTATCTGTGGCACATGCCTCCCCACACAGCAGCCATGGGCATGGCCCTGAGATGGTACCACACAGACAGATGTCCATGGGTTCTCGTGGGAGCATCCGTGGGCGTACTGCCCCTATCAGACGTGCCCACAGAGGTCTTACAACCTCAGCTATGTTTCGGGCTGTCATGCAGGCACAGTCACATATGGAACGGTACACCAGACAGGGTCTGAGGGAGCTGACAGCATGTCGCACAGCCATGACTGACAGTATGCGTGACATTGCGGCTGCCATCCATAATTTCACCGATGTCATAGACAGACGTTGTGGGGACATATTAGACCGGTTCCACAACTACATGTCCATGAGCCAGGGCAATGGTGGATGGTTGAGGCGTCGACGTGGGCATATGCCAGCAACAGCAGCAGCTGGCAGTCATCGCGGACGACAACAGGGCCGCGGCCACCCCCATAGTGCCAGCAGCAGCCCCAGCAATGCTGGGTCTGTGCTGTCATCAGACCGCCCCAGGAGACCATGTGCACGTGGCTCTGGCCAGGCCCAACAGGGATCTGTGTCCAGTCAACGAACACCTGCTTCTGATGACAGTACCCAATCTGGGTTGGTACCGGATACGGTCCGTAGCACCACTGCAAGACACAGGTACTGTGTCCGTGGCCAGAGACACTGATCTGTATGACCTGGCAGGTACCGTCTGTGGCTGTCCACAAACACCAGTATATGGCAGCCATGAGGTGGAACTGTGTGCATCCATACACACGTGCGAATTGGCAACACCTAGGGCTACCGCATACACGCACACACTGCATCAACATTGCCCCACCTTGTACTGCTGTCCCTCACCAACACACATAAACATACATGTCAATTGGTGATATCGGTGGCTGACCCAGGCATACCAAGTTCACACCCTGTGCATATGATGAAACTTTGCCACCTCCTGCAATCTGTAACATCAGTGCAGGTACAGGTTAACATGTTGCTGATGCACAGGGTGACTACATAGACGTGTAGTAATAGTATCATGTTGTTAACAGTACTGTGTGCTGAAATAATTGTGGGTATATCACAGCATGCCTGATGCAGTAAGGGTATGATTGCCATGTACTGTTGTCTACAACCATGGTAAGTACCATAGTGTATCATCTGCGCATGGTGGCATACTGGTGGTAAGGATGTCAACAGAAAGCTACATACATAGGTAGCACAGGGGATAAGGTAATGAAAGTATTAATACGCAATGATGGACATGTAAACTGTAAGTGGCATGTTGCCCACACTGGACTCTACAATGCGGATATTTGAGGATGTTGATATGTGTGTAGTACTACACGACTGGTACAGCACACACAGGATCACCCTAGCACTGCAAGCTCACATCTCATACCATGCTAGACAGCCCTAACACACAAAACTAACTGTCACAAGAGGGAGAGTCCCCATACATGTCAGGGATACTGTGGTGGCAGGTCAGGTAGCATACATCCTACTAAGTATGGAACCACTGAGTGAAGGCTCAGTGTCTGTTATTTGACATGTGTATTACTGCAGGTATGAGCACATGGGTTTCCATCCAGTTATTGTACATCCTGACGGTACATGGTCTGTACACTTGTGTGCGCTGAGACAGGACCCTAGCCATCTGACCTGTGTATTTCCATGTACATGTGCATAGTGCCTGCATATTTGCAGTGTTACCTACTGGAAGTGGTACAGCTTGTTTGTTGTACAATGGACTACATGCAGCCCTGCTTACTGTAGCTTTGTTTGCATGCATGTTTGCTTGCAATTACCCTGGAATACTGATCTCACCTGCAATGCATAGTTACAGAGCTTCTGTGGACTCCTAGTGACATCTGCGTAGCTTACTATATGTATGTCCATGTCTCACTTGACAGAATGTCACTGTTTGTCCTGTTCACATGTACATTGCCTGTGACATATTGCATATGACTTACCTGGCATTTGTCCACGTGAGCATTCATATATGCCACTGCTAACTAATCACAGGCACTACACCCTCACATACTCATCTTCTGTTGAACCACCTGCTTCGCTAGGGATGGCTTGCACCTGTCAGCCCTGGGCTTTCGGATATTGGCAAAGGCTCTTGCTACCCCCATAGTGCCTTTGTTAGGCGAGGCTCAAATGAAAAACCCACCTTCATAGGTATCACAAGGGATAAGAAACTAAGAGTAATGCTACTCAATGCCAGAAGTCTAAACCTCAAGATGCACGCACTCTAAACTCTCCTTAGCATGGAGAACATCGATATCTGTGCAGTAACAGATACCTGGTTCTGGGTTACTGAGAGCACCCCAGCACTACCAAGTTATACCTCATACCATGCTTTTCAGCCCCAAAATGTGGACCGAACCACAAAAGGTGGGGGAGTATTGATATTCATCAAAGATACCCACACCTCCAGGTTGGTGGCAAAGCACCAAGCATCAGAGACTATCCATGTGCAACTAACAATGGGTAAAACTGCCTTCCAGGTTATAGCCTGCTACAGACCACCCTCCCAAACCCAAGAACCACACTCGGCCTTCCTGAGAACAGTGGAAAATATGAAGGTCTCTCCAAACACCATTATATTGGGCGACTTCAACTACCCAAACATAGACTGGGAGCATGACTCTAGCTCCAACACCCTAGCCCAAAGATTCCTAGAATATATGAACTCAAATGCTATGGAACAACTTGTTACCACTCCCACAAGAAGGGAAAATATACTGGACCTGATCATCACCAACATGGAGACTCTATGCAGAAGTGTATCCCTCACTGGTAAGATCAGACCATAAACTAATCTCACTGGATATTCACATCCCGACCCAACCCCCTGCCCAGAAAACCACAGTGAACAACTTCTCTAAAGCAAATTCACACTCCTCAAAACTGAGGTGGAAACCTTCAAAGCCCCTGGGCCTGTGGAAAATATGGACCAGACCGCAGATTCCTCTATAAATGCATTCTATGGACACCTTCAGGAATGCATGGATCATGCGATCCCGAATAAAACCAAGACCCAATCCTCCAAAGGCAGACTTCCTGTCTGGTGACCCCAGCCATAAACAAACTATACAATAGAAGGAGGAAGCTACTAAATGATACAGCAAAATCCCAAAAACGGAAGGCATTACTGATCAGTATTAGCAAAAAAACTACGGGCACTCATAACATTGTCTAAGGCCAGCTTCGAGAGAAAATTGCACAGGACACTAAGGATAATCACAAGGCTTTCTTTATTTATGTTAGGAACCTGGGTGGTAATTCCCAGATATGCTCAGAGGTAGTCCAAAATGTCAATAGAAACACCAAACCCACAGACATTGCCAACATCCTAGCTGACAGGTTCAGCGCAAACTCTCCCCCCCCACACCGAAAGGGCAAATATTTATCCCAGCAGAGTACTGCCCCCCTGACATCTCAGATGCTCAGGTAAGAGCCACCCTCTCCAAAGCAATAAACACTGCATCAATGGGACCAGACAGTGTCCCGGGCTGTGTCCTACATGAACTCCAAGAAGAGCTACACCCAAACATAAAACTACTGTTCAATCCCAGCCTTACTACAAGATATGTGGCCAAAGAGTGGCGTACAGCAACAGTGGTCCCTCTACAGAAAGGTGGTGCCTCAACGGGTCCTGGGCACTATCGCCCCATAAGCCTGACTAGCTTGGTCTGCAAAGCTATGGAAAGGATCATCATGGACCTCATAAATAAAGATATTGGGGACCTACAGACACTGGATCATACCCAGTATGGCTTTGTTAAGGGCAGATCCTGCCTCCCAAACCTGGTTGAATTCTTTGAAACAGTCACCAAGGCCATTGACGAGGGGAAGGTGGTCCACACAGCCTACCTGGACCTCACAAAAGCCTTTGATACAATACCGCACTCGGGCATTCTAGAGAAGCTCACCAGCTTAAATATAAACCCCTATGTCACTAGATGGATTGCACACTGGCTCAAGGACAGAACCCACATGGTTAGAATTGCTGGAGCCATGCTAGACTCCAAACCAGTTACAGTGGTGTCCCACAAGGCTCAGTCCTGGGACCTCTCTTGTTTGGTATATATTTATCGGAGGTAAAGGCCAACATGGAAGGACTGTGGCTGACAAAATTCGCAGATGACTGCAAACTGGCCGCCATAATCGACTCTCCAGCCGACACAAGCATCCTCCAAAAGGGCCTCATAGAAACAGACAACTTGTGCCAGAGCCATGGCCTCAAGCTGAATGCCAAAAAGTGTATAGTCATCCCCTTTGGCAAAAACAAAGTGCCCACAAAGTACCACATAGGTGGTAATCCATTAAGTACAGAAGAAGTAATTAGGGACCTGGGGACCCAAGTTGATAGCAATCTCTCATTTGACAACCACGTGGCCAAAGTGGTTAGAAAAACATTTTATATAGCCCACCTCATCATGAAGGGATTCACATCTAGATCAGGAGAGGACATTGTGCCTCTTTACTCATCCCTCATCAGGCCCATAATTGAGTACAATGCCCCTGTTGGGATGTACCTTACCAGACACCTGCAGCAACTGGAAAGACCCCAAAAGTACCTCACCAAGAGGATCAAAGGGCTCAAACAGATGCCATATGCTGACCGGTTAAAGAAACTCCAGCTCTACTCAGTGGCATACTGCCTGTTCAGAGACGATCTGTGCCTGATGTATAAAGCCATGTCAAACCCGGAATTAATGGGCATGCTGCACCTCAGAATATTCAAATCCCATCGAGCTACACGCTCAAGAGACTTGAACCTCAGCACTGAAATAAATAGGACATGCTGGAGGGACAGATTCAAAACCCAGAGGCTCCCTTCACTCTGGAATAAAATCCCAGTCCAGGTTAGGCAGAGTCCCTCATTGACTCTCTTCAAGAGGAATCTTGATGAGTGGATGGGACATTGTAGGTTTACCCCGGGTATCACTTCTGTGTCAATGTTAGACAGAGGCACAGTATACTAACCTCAAAAAAGGGCATAGCAAGATAAATTTACAATGGATGGCGACAGCCAAACACATTCTGGCTAGGCTTATAAATGCCCTAGGGCAGATAGCCTAGTATGAACCTATGAACCTATGAACCTATGTACCTTGTTCCCCATTGGCCCTATGTGCTGTTAATCACCATGGCAATCACAATACTATGGTAGCATGTGCAAAGGTCAGTTGTCAGTCACCTCTATGATACAGTTGTGGAATATGTGGGTCATGTGGCAATGTCACAGCTGCCACATGTACACAGTCAACCATCTCCCCTACACATGGACGTACAACACATGTATGAGATGGAACCACATAGCCAAACTGGGGACTAAGCACTCTGAACCCAGTACTGGCATAACCTGTCAGGTGGCATGAAATACTACAGTGACTATAATACCAGTCTGATGTAGACCTACACTGACAGCAATACAAGCAAGTGAACACACTGGGCAATTCTGGAGCCTAAGAATAGCATCCTGCCTGAGCGGCATATACCTCTGCAGCTGGCACACAGGCATACATTATGCCAGACCACATCACGCATAACACATAGCACACAAATCCTGTGTGCCAAACAGTCACAGCCTGTATGGCTAGACAACACACCTGCTACAGTTGTGTTAGGTACCTTTATTGTCCAGTACAGTGAGGTCACGCTCACCAGGTTGGACAAGGTGAATGTCACAGTGATATGCCCGTGGGGCACTATGGTCCACCACATAACACAAGCATACAGGTCAGTCAGAGGCATGGACACATATGACTCAGTCATTGTCCATGCCACTATGGCTGACCTGTGATGTACCTCCCTGGACTACATGATAGGGAACATGGAAGGGCTCTCTGAGCATGTGGCACAGGCTGGTATGACCCAGACCTTGGTTGGCATCATACCCTCACCAGGAATGCTGACGTATTACTGAATGCTGATGAATTACTGTAGCTACAACACCCTAGCTGAAAGGTTCCTAGCATGTAGTCATTGCATTGCTATGGAACAACTTGTTACCACTCCCACAACAGGTGAAAACATGCAGCACCTGTTCATCAACAACATGTAGACTATATGCCCCAGACCAGATGTGTATCCCTCGCTGCTAGGTTGATACCATCTACATATCACACTGTATATACACATACCACATGCAGCACCCGCACAGAAGACCACAGTCATAATGTTATCCAGTGCAAATACCATGTATTCACATGTGGCAGGCAAAAACACACGTGGCATGTCTGGAATCCAAAGCCATACCTAACTGTGCTATGACAGTAGTGAGAGACGCAGTAGCAGAGCGTGCTATTTGCATTACTGGGAAATTTGCCCTCTTCCGCTGTACTTGTAGGGTACTGACATCATCTCTGTGTAGAGATTGGAATATGCAGCAGCTGGTGTGTTGTACTGGTTGGCAAAAGGGTTAGCCCTCTTACACCTGTAATTGCACACACACTGCTTTTATCCTCTACAACACACACTTGCTATTGACAGGATTCAAACCCCTACCTAACTATGTGATGACACTCAAGACGGATGCAGTAGCAGAGCGCTCTATTCGCAATACTGGGAGGTTTCCCTTCTCCTGCTGTACTTATAGGGTGCTGACATCATCAGTGTTTAGAAAGGGGAATGTGCATCCTGTAGTGTGTTCTCCTAGTTGCCAAAAGGGACATTTCTTTCATACAGACTTGCACACACACTAACCCCCTCCACACATATTGAGCATTTGCAGAATTCAAACTCTTACCTAATTATGTTATGACACTTGAGACGGATGCATTAGCAAAGCGCGCTATTCGCATTACTGGGAGGTTTCCCTTCTCCTGCTGTTCTTATAGGGTGCTGACATCATCAGTGTTTAGAAAGGGGAATGTGCATCCTGTAGTGTGTTCTCCTAGTTGCCAAAAGAGACATTTCTTTCAGACACACTTGCACATGCACTAACCCCCTCCCCACATACTGAGCATTTGCAGGATTCAAA
The DNA here is from genome assembly GCF_019279795.1 of Protopterus annectens. Taxonomy (NCBI): domain Eukaryota; kingdom Metazoa; phylum Chordata; order Ceratodontiformes; family Protopteridae; genus Protopterus; species Protopterus annectens. The sequence goes on from NC_056737.1 coordinate 1,433,346,053, forward strand.
CTCCTACCTAACTATGTTATGACACTTAAGATGGACGCATTAGCGGAGTGCGCTATTCACATTATTGGAAGGTTTCCCTTCTCCTGCTGTACTTATAGGGTGCTGACATCATCAGTGTTTAGAAAGGGGAATGTGCATCCTGTAGTGTGTTCTCCTAGTTGCAAAAAGGGGCATTTCATTCATACAGACTTGCACACACACTAACCCCCTCCACACATACTGAGCATTTGCAGGATTCAAACCCCTACCTAGTTATATTATGATACTCGAGAGGAACGCATTAGCAGAGGGCGCTATTCACATTATTGGGAGGTTGGTCTTCTCCTGCTGTACTTATAGGGTGCTGACATCATCAGTGTTTAGAAAGGGGAATGTGCATCCTGTAGTGTGTTCTCCTAGTTGCCAAAAGGGACATTTTTTTTCATATAGACTTGCACACACACTAACCCACTCCACACATACTGAGCATTTGCAAGATTCAAACCCCTACCTAATTATGTTATGACACTCAAGACGGACGCATTAGCAGAGCATGCTATTTACATTACTGCAAGGTTTCTTTTCTCCTGCTGTACTTATAGGGTGCTGACATCATCAGTGTTTAGAAAGGGGAATGTGCATCCTGTAGTGTGTTTTCCCAGTTGCCAAAAGGGACATTTCCCTCACACAGACTTGCACACACACCAACCCCACTCACACACTGAGCATCTGCAGGATTCAAACCCCTACCTAACTATATTATGACACTTGAATTACTGCTCATCTGTTTTGCACCTGCAGTATTTATAGGGTGCTGACATCATTATTTCTACAGAGGTATGTACATCTAGTACTACCTGTCAGGTGGGGGATAGCATATATATGCATTTGCAGCCACCTACGTCAGGGTCAGATATGCACATCGCACTGGCAGGTTATGTTTTATACCATGCTTCATGACCACAGGACCTGTAACACACAACACAACCAGTCCTGACCACCCCTCCCACATCCAGGACACACACTTTGCTTCCCTGGGAACAGTGCCAAGATATGCAGGTGTTCACATACACCATTCCAGTTGTTAACGTCAGGTACAGGCATATTGTGTGTGGGAACTACTCAGGCCTCTACAACATTACCCTACAGCCACTACAATTTGTGAGTCCATGTGCTATGGCAGAACCACTCACCACAGCCACAAGGGAGAATACATATTGCACCTGACCATCTACAACATGGGTACTCACTGTTCCACACCAGAGGTAAAGCACCATTGTTGATATCTGACCATACCCACCTTTCCCAGGCCATCCATATCCCATCCCCACCCCCAGGCAAGGTTGTCACTGCAAACAAACTGTATTTATCAAAAGCAGACTTTACACTTGTGAAGACTGGGGTGGAAGACTTCAAAGGACCCATGCTGGGGGAGTATACAGGCCACTCTGCATAATCCTTGACAATTGCATTCTATGAGCATGTGGAAGGTTTGCATTGATCATGCTATCTCAAATATACCCATGACTGCTCCACAACAGGACACCTGTCAGATGTACACCGGCCATATATGAGCTGTCCAACAGACAGAGTGAGCTAATACATTGCAGAGCAGTAGCCCACAGAGGGAGGACATCTCTGAACAGTACCGGCACGACACTTCAATCCCTCATAATCATCACGACACAGTGTTGACAGTGAAATTGTCCAGACAATGCAGATAAGGCTCCCCTCAGTCTGTTATTGATGCCCACTTACTGTTAGAGGTCCTCAGCAACCCTCTTCCAGCACACACCAACAACATGGCTGTGGCTTAGCAAATTCAAACCCTGGGATCTCCACTGTGTCCCTTTTTGACAGAGGCACAGCACACTAGCCTCACACGGTGCCTTATGTGACCTACTTTACAGTGGCACAGTAGCCTACTGTACTGGGGAGGCAGACGCCAAGCACACTATAGTGTACTGGGTCAGTACTTTCACTGTGGTGGATAGTATCCTGGGATTTAGTCCTATCACTGCTTTACATTTCCATAGTGAGCACAACAGCCTGGTTAGGGGCCAGTTGTGCACATTTGACCATGTTGCATTATGTTCAGATATGAAGTACTTAAACCAGGCTTGTCCAACATTGGTAGTGCATTCCACAACATAGGTGCACATTTGCAAACACTAGCGATGTGCCCTAGGCCATTTCTAATGCTAGTCGGAGAGTGTGTTTGTCCTTCGACACACATTGTAAGTGGAGTTTGCCATGACATATGTCATGGTTAGTATACTGTGCCTCCGTCTACCTGTGACATAACAGTGATACCCAGGGTAAACCTACCATCTCCCATCCACTCATCAAGATTCCTCTTGAGGAGAATCAATGAGTGACTCTATGGATAACCTGTACTGGGAGTTTACTCATGAGTGGGGGTGGCTTCTGTGTTATGGATCATGCAGTACAGCTTGTCCTATGTATGTCAGTGCTGGGGTTCAGGTCTCTCATGTGCATAGCTCACTGCCATTCAGATTGTACAAGGTGCAGCATGTTCATTGATTCCAGCTGGGACATGGCTTTATACATCAGGCACAGCTTGCCTCTGGGTGGACAGTATGGCAGTGTGTGTAGCTGCAGTTTGTTTAATCAGGCAACATATGGCATCTGTTCAAGCTCTTTGATACTCCTGGTGAGGTACTGTTAGGGACTTTACAGTTGATGGAGGTGTCTGCTGAGGTACATCCCACAGGGGCTATTGTAGTCAATTGTAACGCTGATGAAGGATGACTGCAGAGCCACAATGGCCTCCCCTTATCTAGATCTGAAAACCTTCATGATTAGGTGGGTATATGGTATGTTTCTGTAAACTCTACAGCCACATGTTTGTCCAATGCAGGATATCTATCACCTTGTGTCCCCAGGTCTCTCATTACATGTTAAGTACGTAATGGGTTAACACCTATGTGGTAATTGGTGGGCACTTACTGTATATCCACAGGGGTTGACTATACACTTTTTTGCAATTAGCTTGCTGACATGGCTATGGCACCAGTTGTCTGTTTCTATGTGGACCTTTTGTGGGATGCTTGTGTCAGCTGGAGGGTCAAATATGGTGGGCAGTTTGTAGTCCTCTGCAAACATGTTCAGACACAGTCCTTCCATGTTGGCCTGTACCTATGGGACATATATACCAAACGAGGGAGGTCCCAGGACCAAGCCTTGTGGGATGCCAGTTATATCTGGTTTGTAGTCTAACATGGCTGCAGCATGTCTGACCATGTCAGTTCTGTCCTTGGTCTGGTTTGCAACCCCTCTACTGACATAGGGGTTTATATTTAAGCTGGTGAGCATATCTATAATGAACATGTAGGGTATTGTATGGAAGCCTTTGCAAGGTCCAGCTATGCTGTGTGGACCACATTGCCCTCATCAATGACCTTAATGACTGTTTCATATGAGTCAAACATGTTTAGGGGCAGGATCTGCACTTAAGAAAGCCACACTGGGTAGGGTCCGGTGTCAGTAGGTCCCCAATATCTTTATGTCTGTGGTGCATGCTGATCCTTTCCATAGCTGTGCAGACCAAGCTTCTCAGGATTCTGGGGTGGTAGTTTTCAGTATCCATTCAGGCAACACCTTTGTTGAGAATGACCACTGTTGTTGTACACTGCTCTTTGGGTACATATCCTGTGGTAAAGCTGACATTGAGCAGTAGTGTGATTTGGCATTCCATTCTTCTTGGAGTCTATGTTGGACTCAGCCCAGGACACCATCTCATACCATTGCTGCTGTGTGTTTTGCTTTGTAGATGCTGGCTGTTACCTCAGCATCTGCAATGTCAGGGGGCCAGCAATCTGCTGGGATAGATATTTTGCATTCTGGGGGTTGCACTGCACCTGTCAGGATGTATGTTGGCAATATGTGTGTGTGTTTGGTATGTTGTTTGTAATATTTGTGTGATTCAGAGCATATCTGTGAATTCCCAACACGGTTCCTACCATCAGTTGAGGAAGCCTTGGGATTATCCTTAGTGTCCTGTACAATTTGTATCTTCATAGATTCATAGGTTCATACTAGGCTATCCACCCTAGGGCATTTGTAAACCTAGCCAGAGTGTGTGTGGCTTTCGCCACCCCTTGCTATGTGGATATTATGGCCATTTATGATTTGTTTTGCTGTGCCTCTGTCTGGATGTGACACAGTGAAGACCCCCAGTGTAAATCTACGATCATCCATCCACTTGGCAAGATTCCTGTTGAAGACTGTCAGTGAGGGGCTCTGCCTAACATGGAGTGGGATTCTGTTCCAGGATGTGGGGAGCCTCTGGGTTATGTATCTGTCCCTCCAGCACATCCTATTTCATTATGTGTTGAGGATGACATCTCTCACTCTCACAGCTCCGATGGCTTTGAGTTTTCTGGGGTGGAGCATGTCCATTACTCCTGTGTTGGACATGGCCTTGTACAACAGACATACAATGCCTCTGTGTAGGCAGTATGTGACTGCATTCAGCTGGGGTGTCTACAGCCAGGCAGCATATGACATATATTTGAGACCCTTTATCCTCTTGGTGAGGTACCTTTGAGGTCTTTCTAACTGCTGCAGGTGTCAGGTAAGGTACATCCCAAATGAGGCATTGTACTAGATTATGGGTCTGATAAGAGAACAGTATATGGGCACAATGACCTCTGTTGACGTAGATGTGAATCCTTTCATGATACGGTGTCCAATATAGACAGTCTTCCTAGCCACATTGGCAATGTGAGTGTCACATAAAAGGTTACTGTCCACTTGTGTCCCTAGGTCCCTGATTACTCCTTCCATACATAATGATTTACCATCTATGTGGTAATTTGTGAGTACCTTGTCTGGTATTTGGTGGGACATTCATACTGTTCAGTGTCTTCAGGATGGCTGGGTGGGGTTTCTGTGTGTGAGAGTGTGGTCTGTAGCATGCTACAGACTGTACAGCAGTCTTGCCTATGGTTAGTTGCACATGGGTGGACTCCAATGCCTTGTGCATTGTCAGTTACTTGGACATATGGGTGTCTGTGCTGAATATGGATACTCACCCTCCTTTTATGTTTTGTTCCAGGTTTTGGGGCCATAACGCATGATATGTGGTATAACCTGGTAGTGCTGGTGTGCTGTCAGGAGGCTTGCAGCAGGTTTCTGTCACTGCACAGACATTGATGTTCTCCATACTGGGGAGGGCCTCGGGAACATGCATATTGAGGTTTACACATCTGGCATTGGTCAGCATTACCCTTATGTTTCTTTCCACTTATGTTTTCTAGGGTGGTGGGTTAGTTTTTTCAGCCTTGCCTATGAAAGGCTCTATGGAGGTGGCAAAAGCCTTATCCAATATCCAGACGCCAAGGGGTAACAGGTGCAAGCCATCCCTGGAACAGCTGCGTGGCTTGTCAAGCATGACATCCCAAGCAGACAGACATTGGATCCCCTTGGAATGACACCAGTAATTGTGCCACTTGTTATAACTATCATTCTGTGTTTGTACTGTGGCATCATTCTTGGTGAGGGTAGGATGCTGCAAACGGTCAATGTCATACCGGCCTGGACTACATAATCGGAGAGCTCATCTATGTCTCTTTTCATGTAGTCCAGGGAGGTACATCTCAGGTCATTCACACCAGCATGGACTATGACTGCATCATATTTCTACTTGCTTTGGGGTAACCTGCATACTTGTGTTATGTGGCGTATTGTAGCAGCCTACAGGCAGCTTACTGTACCCTTTCCCTTGTTCAGTCTGGTGTGCGGGACAGCAGCGTGTCTCACTATGGAGTCACCTATTACAACTGTATCAGACATGTTGTTTCTCCTTCTGGCCTGTGACTGTTTGGCACACCAGCTTTGTGTACTATGTGTTGCATGTGCTATGTTTGGATGTTGTTTGATTGGGTGTCTGCTTTGGAGGCCTCTGTTGGTGTGGTGTGTTTGTAATTCAGGCCTCCGGGAATGTTTTTCTGTGTTTATGTCTTTGGTTTGCAGTTGTGATAGGTCTATGTGGGACTGGGTTTGTGGTGTGTGTGGTTACCTTCTCCTTCTGACTAGTTTTGGAAGTACTGAGTTGAGGGAGCTCAGCCTCCAGTTTGGACAAATGGTTGCATCTCTCACATATATTTGTATTTCTTGGGGGGAGTTGAGGGTTGTCTGTGTACTTGGGGCAGGTGTAACATTGCCTCAAGATTCACAGATTCAACTTGTTGTAGCTGGCCTTAGTGGATTGTATGTGTGGACATATTTTATTGCCATACTACTGATCAGTGATTACTTCTTTTTTATGTTTGCTCTATCATGTAGTAGCTTCCTCATTCTCTTGCATGGTTTGGTAATGGCTGGAGTCCACCATGCCAGATGCCTGCGTGTATGGCATTGTGTCTTGTTTTAATTTAGGATTGCATAATCCAAGCATTCCTGGCAGTGTTCATGGAATGCCTGTATAACAGGTTCTGAGGTGTGGCCCATATTGTGCACCTGCACAGGGCCTTTAATGGATTCCACATCAGTTTGGAGGAGTGCAACTTTTGCTTTACACATGTTTTTCACTGTGGTTTTCTGGCCAGGGACTGTGGTCAGGATGTGTATATCCAGTGTGATTACTCTATGGTCTGGTCTTACCAGTGAGCAATACACTTCTCATCTTGCCATCCAGTACCCATGTTGCTGATTATCACATCCAGTATGCTTACCCCTCTTGTGGGAGTGGTATGTTGTTCCTGGGCATTTTGGTTTATGGATTCTATGAACTTTTGTCCTACAGTGTTGGAGCTAGTATAATGCTCCCAGTCTATGTCTGGGTATTTTCAGTCACCCAATATAATGTGGTTTGGAGGACTTGATATATTCATGTATTCCAACATAGGCCAGGTGCAGTTCCTGGTGTTGGGATGGTAGTCTGTAGCAGGCTATAAACTGGGAGGCAGTTTTAGCCACTGTTACTTGACCATGGCTAGTCCATGCTGCTTCTTGTTGTGGTACCAACATGGGGGTGTGGTTATCCTTGACAATTATTGCTAGTCACCCTCCTTTTGTAGCTTGTTCCATGTTTTGAGGCTGTACAGCACAGTATGAGGTGTAACCTGGTAGTGTTAGGGTGCTGTTGTGAGCCTTGACCCAGTTTTCTGTTACAGCACAGATATCAGCATTCTCCATACTGGGTGAGTTTAGACTGCATGCATCTTGCTGTTTAGACTTCTGGCATTGGGTAGCATTACATCTAGGTTCTTATCCCTTCTGATACCTATGGAGGTAGGTTTGTGTTTTGAGCCTTACCTATTCAGGGCACGCTGTGGGTAACAACAGCCTTTGCCAGTATCCATACAGCCTGCACTGATAGGTGCATGCCAGTCCTAGCAGGTGGAGCATCATGTCATGCTCAGCATGTCATCCCAGGCTGGCACACATTGGATCCCCTTTGACTAACTGCAATACTTCAGCCAATTATTGCAATTGATCATCTCATTGTCATATTGTGGCATGATGCTTGGTGAGGGTAGGATGTTAGTCACGGTCCTCAGGTGTGCATATAGTACATGGTGTTACATTACTTAACACATGGCATTCATGCCTCAGGTGGTGCTGCAGGGCTGTCTCGTCGGATGCGCATATTACACTCCCTGTACATGTTTGTGAGCAAGTCATATCATTTTAGGCATCCCTGTTATTATTTGAGTGAGTCAGAGGGGGTATCATTCCCAGGGTTCCTACTGAGCCAGTGTATGTGCTATGCGTTGCCTCTTTGCCAAGGCCAGGGCATACTAGGCACGCCTCCTTCTGCCTACTGGGGCAGGCTCAGGTTGTTCCTCCTCCGAGTCACGCTCTGCCTGTGATGGCCTTGACAATTGTGGGGGGCTGTTTGGCCCAGCCCTATGCTGGTCCTGCTGCAGCTGTTTTTGCAAGATCATATTATGTAGCATAGCACATACCATGACAATTTGGGTACATGTAGTTGGTGTGTACTGCAAGGCTCCACCAGATGTGTCCAGACACTGTAACCGTGACTTGAGCAGCCCAAACACACGCTCTATTACATTACGTGTTTGTGCGTGTGCCTCATTATGGCATTCCTGTTCAGGTGTGTGTGCGTTTCTGATGGGTGTCATCAGCCATAGCTCCAGTGCATAACCTGCATCCCCCACTAGGTGTCCATGTGGGATGTCCCCATTGGCAAATGCCTGGTACAGCTGCATCAAATGCCAGATGTGGGAATCATGGTAGCTCCCAGGGCAGCCAGCACACACATTCATTATTATGCCCTGGGCATCACACATGACCTGGCAGTTGATGGAGGGGAAGCCCTTGCGGTTAATGTAGGCCCTACCCCGCTCACCGGCTGGTGCTTTGATGCATATGTGCGTGCAGTCTATTGCACCCACTACCTCAGGGTATTCCGCTATTTGCTGGAAGAGACGCATATTGCTGGCTAATACCTCATGGGCATTGGGGAAATATACATGATCACCGACATGTGCTGACATGGCATCCAGGAACTGGTGCAGTACCCTGGAGGCTGATGCCTGTGATATCCCCATCATATCACCAGTTGGTCTTTGGAAGGTACCTGTTGCTAGTATTCTTAGGCCAACACATACCTTGGTTTCCACTGGGATGGGTTCCCCTCTGTTGGTTCTGTGTGTGAGGCGTGGCCTGCACAGCTCAACTATTTGCTGCAGGAGTTCTCTGTCCACTCTATAGCACTCTACTATCTCCAGCTCATGTAACCTGTGGTAGGTGACCCTGGGCCTGTACACTCTTCTCCGTCTCCTCACTGTGGGTTGTCTGGCACCATCTGCATTGTCACCACCCTCAGCAAGTTGCCTATGTCTCATTATGACAGCTATGGCAGCCCCTAACATTTCTGCTCTGAGTTCAGCTTTTTCAGTTTTCACTTCTAATAGCTTACTCCTGTCTTGCAGTGTCTCTTGAGAGAAACGTCCTGCACTGCTGTTTGCAGAGTATTAAGTGCTGGGCTGGGCTACTATTCTGCCTGTGTAATTGCCTGCTTCTAATTGTTTTCACCTGCTAGCTCCAGCAGTATTCCCTGCTAGCTTCCTACGAATTCTGTTGCTTCCTTTTTCCTTTCTGTTTCCTCAGGGGGGAGCAGCGTGCATATCAGCAGAAACACGCTCACAGTGGCTTACACGCGCGCACACATGCTTACACGGTTCAGAATCTACTTATTCGGGTTAAAACACACGCACACCAGCTCAAACAGTGTTAAACATCTACCAACAGGCTCCCACATGCTCAGTCTGCCTTACACGCACTTCATGGCGCGCACACTTGCGCATGCACGCCCAGCAAGAAACTTTGGTGTAGGCAACAGTGTACACCTTCCATTTCTTGACTTTCCCATGCTTATGTTGTGGCACTCCTCTTTCCATGATATGTGTCTGACATCTGTCATGTAACACTGACCTCCAATGAACTGCATTTCTTTCTGCCATTCCCCCCTGTGATGTCACCTATCTCCTACTCTGTTCCTCCCCCTTATGTAACTCTTACACTACTCAGAATGTTCTCATTTGCTATGTGACAGTGGAATTCAGTATCCTAACACTCATTTGCATCAGAAAACCTACTAATGCTTAGTTACATGTCTTAGACTCAGCTTCCCCCCTTAGCAACCACTAAACGGTGGCCATGTTGTTTTTGGTCTGCTGGTCCCTCATTGTAAATCTATGTATTGCATAAGAACCACATTTGTGGGTTTATAACCTTCATTTTTATGTTTTATATAGCGCAGCCCATTTGCGCGGGGCCGCACTGCATTTAAACACCGGCGATCGCCGAAAAAAAAATATTTATTTCTCATATTTGCATCGGGGTACCTTGCCAATGGCCACATATTTGGCCATTGGCATGCTGCCTGACACATATGCACCCTTTATTTGGAGCTGACATGGCTCCATTGTGTTTTTTGCAGAAACGTACTCAGTTGTCAACTGAGTATATTTCTGCAGCTAAAACGGCTCTTACACGGGCTGCTTTGGGCTTCCTGGATCGCTAATCTACCTCATTTGCATGCTATTCGGCTGCAAGTGAGGTGATTAGCATATCCACGCCCACTCCATGTAAGAGACGTTTTAGCTGGTCTCTTACACGGACTTTAGGGCTGTTCCTGGATCGCGAAGGCTGCATGGAGTCTTGCACTACTCTTAGACTCCGTGCAAGCCTTCGTGAATCCTGCCAAAAGTATATCAACAATCCATATCTGTGGCTGAAGAAACGCAATATATGATAAAAACAAGCTTTTATTGTCGGTAAGGGCTTTCGTAGTGCTTCGCACACCACTTCCTCAGACCTTTACATAAAATATGAACTTACAAGCCCATCCTATATAGGTAGGTAAATCAATTAACTCAAATTACTTAATTGGCATCTTACAATGCTATCTAATTATGCTCATTACATCTAAAACATCCACTACTTACTGACTTTGATACTACTTGCATATATATTAACTGCTAGTTCATACTAAACTAATGAGTTAATTCATAAAAATACATAAAAATACATGATATATATTAAATTGAATAGTGTACATATAAATACTAGCCAAAAGCCTTGAATAATCATTAAAATTTATACACAAAAATAACCATAAAACAATTTATTATACTATTTGGCCAAAGGTCTGTTTCTAAGTATTGGTTTTAAAGGAATTCTCTCATTAAGAGAAGAGCCTCTATCAGCCCTTAGCCTGATAATCCAGCATGTCTCTGATGTTTCTTTATTATTAGTGGTGTGAACCCCCCCCCCCTCATTTTCCTCTATCTTTTCTATTGCTTGGAACCTAAATGCATGTCCTGAGTTTGTATTCTTAAAATGCTTGGCTAAAGCATTTGTAAGGTTCTGATTTCTAATTTGTAGAAAATGTTCACGTTTCCTAAATCTGAGTTCCCTGTTAGTTTTACCTACATAAAAATTCAAGCAGATGCAACATGCAGCTATGTACACAATATTTTAAGTGTGGCAAGTAGCCTGTATGTTAAATGTAAATATTCTGCCGGTATCAGGATGCGAAAAAGTGTTGCTAGTGTCTATAAATTTACATTGGTTGCATTTTCTGCATGGTGTAGTTCCTTTTATTGATGTTGCTTCTCCTTCCTTTTCTACCTTACCATCTCTAAGATAGCATAGCTGTCTTTTAAGAGATTTCTTATTCTTAAAAGAGAAACTAGGGTCTTCTCCTACTATTTCCTTTATCTTAGCATCATGTGTTAGAATGGGCCAATGTTTCTTAATTATTCCTGTCACAATGGACATGTTACTGGAGTATTGTGTGGGAACTCTTACTACCTTTCTTTTTCCTTGTCGACTAACTACATCATCTTCCACCCTTCTTGCAAAATATGGTTTACTGATGGTTTCCCTTAATTTAACGCCTTCTCCTACCAAAACATCACATTCGTTTGCGTAACCTCTCTCTCAAAATCTTTGCTTGAGGTCTACCACTTCTTGCTCAAAATCTTCTTCATTCGCTGTTAATCTAGACACTCACAATGTCTGCCCTTTAACTACATTCTTAAAAATGTGACCGGGGTGCATATTTCTTCTATGTAAAATTGTGTTTCTTAGGTTCATAGGTTCATACTAGGCTATCTGCCCTAGGGCATTTATAAGCCTAGCCAGAGTGTGTTTGGCTTTTACCACCCATTTTAAATTAATTTTGCTATGCCCTTTTTCGAAGTTAGTATACTGTGCCTCTGTCTAACAGTGACACAGAAGTGATACCCGGGGTAAACCTACGATCTCCCATCCACTCATCAAGATTCCTCTTGAAGAGAGTCAATGAGGGACTCTGCCTAACCTGGACTGGGATTTTATTCCAGAGTGAAGGGAGCCTCTGGGTTATGAATCTGTCCCTCCAGCATGTCCTATTTATTTCAGTGCTGAGGTTCAAGTCTCTCGAGCACGTAGCTCGATGGGATTTGGATTTTCTGAGGTGCAGCATGTCCATTAATTCCGGGTTGGACATGGCTTTATATGTCAGGCACAGATCGCCTCTGAGCAGGCGGTATGCCACTGAGTAGAGCTGGAGTTTCTTTAACCGGGCAGCATATGGCATCTGTTTGAGCCCTTTGATCCTCTTGGTGAGGAACTTTTGGGGTATTTCCAGTTGCTGCAGGTGTCTGGTAAGGTACATCCCAAAAGGGGAATTGTACTCAATTATGTGCCTGATGAGGGATGAGTAAAGAGGCACGATGACCTCCCCTGATCTAGATGTGAATCCCTTCATGATTAGGTGGGCTATATAAAATGTTTTTCTAATCACTTTGGCCATGTGGTTGTCAAATGAGAGATTGCTATCAACTTGGGTCCCCAGGTCCCTAATTACTTCTTCTGTACTTAATGGATTACCACCTATGTGGTAATTTGTGGGCACTTTGTTTTGCCAAAGGGGATGACTATACACTTTAAGCATTTAGCTTGAGGCCATGGCTCTGGCACCAGTTGTCTGTTTCTATGAGGCCCTTTTGGAGGATGCTTGTGTTGGCTGGAGAGTTGATTATGATGCCCAGTTTGCAGTCATCTGCGAACTTGGTCAGCCACAGTCCTTCCGTGTTGGCCTGTACCTCCAAGAAATATATACCGAACAAGAGAGGTCCCAGGACTGAGCCTTGTGGGATGCCACTTGTAACTGGTTTGGAGTCTGACATGGCTCCAACAATTCTAACCATGTGGGTTCTGTCCTTGAGCCAGTTTGCAACCCATCTAGTGACATAGGGGTTTATATTTAAGCTAGTGAGCTTATCTATAATGCCCGAGTGGGGTATTGTATCGAAGGCTTTTGCGAGGTCCAGGTAGGCTGTGTGGACCACCTTCCCCTCGTCAATGGCCTTGGTGACTGTTTCAAAGAAATCAACCATGTTTAAGAGGCAGGATCTGCCATTAACAAAGCCGAACTGGGTAGGATCCAGTGTCTGTAGGTCCCCAATATCTTTATTTATGAGGTCCATGATGATCCTTTCCATAGCTTTGCAGACCAAGCTAGTCAGGCTTATGGGGCGATAGTTTCCAGGATACATTGAGGCACCACCTTTGTGGAGAGGGACCACTGTTGCTGTATGCCACTCTTTGGGTACATATCCTGTAGTAAGGCTGAGATTGAACAGTAGTTTTATGTTTGAGTTTAGCTCTTCTTGGAGTTCATGTAGGATGCAGCCCAGGACACCGTCTGGTCCCATTGATGCTGTGTTTTTTGCTTTGGAGAGGGTGGCTCTTACCTGAGCGTCTGAGATGTCAGGGGGGCAGCACTCTGCTGGGATAGATATTTGCCCTTTTGGTGGGGAGGGGGGGGAGTTTGCGCTGAACCTGTCAGCTAGGATGTTGGCAATGCCTGTGGGTTCGGTGTATTTTTTGTCATTTTGGACTAATTCTGAGCATATCTGGGAATTCCCACCCAGGTTCCTAACATAACTAAAGAAAGCCTTGTGATTATCCTTAGTGTCCTGTGCAATTTTTCTCTCGAAGCTGGCCTTAGACGATTTTATGAGTGCCCATAGTTTTTTGCTAATACTGATCAGAGATGCCTTCCCTTTTTGGGATTTTGCTCTATCATGTAGTAGCTTCCTCCTTCTATTGTATAGTTGGTTTATGGCTGGGGTCCACCAGACAGCACATCTGCCTTTAGAGGATTGGGTCTTGGTTTTATTTGGGATTCCATGATCCATGCATTCCTGAAGGTGTTCATAGAATGCATTTATAAAGGATTCTGTGGTCTGGGCCGTATTTTCCACAGGCCCGGGGGCTTTGAAGGATTCCACCTCAGTTTTGAGGAGTGTGAATTTTGCTTTAGAGAAGTTTTTCACTGTGGTTTTCTGGGCAGGGGGTTGGGACAGGATGTGAATATCCAGTGAGATTAGTTTATGGTCTGATCTTACCAGTGAGGGATACACTTCTGGTCTGGAGCATAGAGTCCCCATGTTGGTGATGATCAGGTCCAGTATGTTTTTCCCTCTTGTGGGAGTGGTAACAAGTTGTTCCATAGCATTTGAGTTTATAAATTCTAGGAACCTTTGAGCTAGGGTGTTGGAGCTAGAGTAATGCTCCCAGTCTATGTTTGGGTAGTTGAAGTCACCCAATATAATGGTGTTTGGAGAGACCTTCATATTTTCCAGTGTTCTCAGGAAGGCCGAGTGGGTTTCCTGGGTTTGGGAGGGTGGTCTGTAGCAGGCTATAAACTGGAAGGCAGTTTTACCCACTTTTATTTGCACATGGATAGTCTCTGATGCTTCGTGCTGTGCCACCAACCTGGAGGTGTGGGTATCTTTGACGAATATTGATACTCCTCCTCCTTTTTTAGTTCAGTCCAAGTTTTGGGGTTGAAAAGCATGGTATGAGGTATAACCTGGTAGTGCTGGGGTGCTCTCGGGAGCCTTGAACCAGGTTTCTGTTACTGCACCGATATCGATGTTCTCCATGCTAAGGAGAGTTTCGAGTGCGTGCATCTTGAGGTTTAGACTTCTGGCATTGAGTAGCATTACTCTTAGTTTCTTATCCCTTGTGATACCTATGGAGATGGGTTTGTCTTTTGAGCCTTGCCTAAAAAAGGCACTATGGGGGTAGCAAGAGCCTTTGCCAATATCCAAAAGCCCAGGGGTGACAGGTGCAAGCCGTCCCTAGCGAAGCATCGTGGCTTGTCGAGCATGTCATCCCAGGCTGACAGGCATTGGATCCACTTTGAATGACACCATCACTTAAGCCAATTGTTGAAATTGATCATCTTGTCTTCATATTGTGGCATCATTCTTGGTGAGAGTAAGGTGCTACTCAAGGTCAGGGTCATACCGGCCTGGGCTACATGCTCAGAGAGCTCCTCTATGTCTCTATTCATGTAGTCCAGGGAGGTACGTCTCAGGTCATTCACACCAGCATGGACAATGACTGAGTCATATTTGTACTTGCCTTGGAGTGACCTGAGTGCTTGTGTTATGTGGCGGATCCTAGCACCTGACAGGCAGCTCACTGTGACCTTCTCCTTGTTCAGCCTGGTGAGCGGGACTTCACTGTGCCTGACAATAGTCACCTATTACAAGTGTATCAGATGTGTTGTTTAGCCTTAAGGGTTGTGACTGTTCGGCACACTGACTTTGTGAGCTATGTGTTGCACGTATTTTGTTTTGGGGTAGCGGTTGCTTGGATGTCTGCTTTGGAGGTCTCTGCTGCTTAGGCAGATTTTTTATTTAGAGCCTCAGAGTATGTTTTTGTGTGTTTATGTGTTTGGTTTGCTGTCGTGGTAGGTCTGTGTGAGACTGGAATTGTAGTGAGTGTGGTTTCCTTCTCCTCCTGACTAGTTACGCCATTACTGATTTGAGAGAGCTTAGCCTCCAGTTTGGCTATATGGTTGCATCTCTCACATGTGTTGGAATTTGTTGGAAGGAGGAGAGGGCTGTCTGTGTACATGAGGCAGTTGTAAAATTGCCTCAAGATTCCCAGATTCACCAGCGGTACTGGAGAGGAGATTGACAACTGACCTTTGGACATGCTAGAATAGTATTGGGAATTCCTTTATAATTGAAAAAAAGGGCCAATGGGGAACAAGGTACTCAAGGGGAGTTTGTAAGGGTGTAGTGCTTTTAATTTTTTAGTGCTGGCTTATATAATTGTTTTAGTGAGCAAGTGCCAGGTAACTTAAATGCAATGTGTTACAGGTAACTTAAATGCAAAAACGACAAACAGTAACTTTCTTTTAAGTGAAACAAGGAAATAAGTACAGTACGCAATGCAGATATCACTAGGGATCCACAGAAGTGCAGAAAAGCCGCGTTTTAGGTGGAATTAGTGTTTCAAGGAATTAACAAGCAAACAAGCAACAAGCATACAAGCAAAGCTAGATTCAGCAGGCCTGGATCTAGTCCATGCTACAGCAAACAAGGTGTACCAATTTCAGTAAGAAACAGTTCAAATATGCAGGCACTATAAGCCTTTAACCAGAAATTCCCAGCTCAGAAGGGCAGAGTCCAGCCTCTCCTCCCACAAGAGTGCAGACCACGAACCTTCTTAATGTAAAATAACTGGCCTGAAGTCCAAGTGCTTAAACCAGAACTAATACGCTTTTAGAATAACAGACACTAAACCCTCAATCCGCAGTTCCCAACTTAGAAGGATGTAAGCTACCTGTCCTGCCACCACAGTGCAGGCCACAAACCTTCTTAATGTAAAAGAACTGGTCTGAAGCCCAAGTGCTTAATCCAAAAGACTTAGAATGATAGCTACACTTTAATCAATTTCTACAGCAATCCTTTCTATATAGTTTACTAGTAATCTCCCCCTCTTCTATTTTGATAAGTTTGACATCAAGAAAATTAATCTCTTTATCTGACACCTTTGTTTCAAAGCTCAGAAAACTAGTATTAATATTTGCTTCATAAAAGAATGTCTCTAATTCTTCTTGATTCCCATCCAACAGCAGGAACAAGTCATCCACCAATCGTTTATAAAATATTATTGGTCCCCACTGCTCATTTTTCACCCATTTATTCTCCCATGATGCCATCACTAAATTGGCATAGCTATTTGTGCTAGGAGTGCCCATTGCTACACCATCTTTTTGTAAGTATAGTGTGTGTTCAAACATCAATACATTATTAATAAGTATCTGCTCCATTAGAAGACATATCGACTCTATTTTACTCTGATCATAAGAGCCTTCCATAGTTAGATATTCTCTCAACATATCTATTCCTAAATTATTGGGTATGGACGTGAATAAAGAATGAACGTCCATTGTTACCAATTTAACATTGCTCAAACCTTTGTCATATGTTTGGAAAAAATCATACAATTCATTCAAAAATTGTTTCGTATCTCTTAAGATGGTTCTGTTCTTATCTACTAGGGGTCTCAATTTTTTTCTATGTATATAGATATGGATTCTGTTATCCAATTTCTTCCTGACACTATTCGCCTCAATGGGGGATTTTCAGGGTCCTTATGTATTTTAGGGATACCTTGGATAACAGGGATGAGGGGGCTCTTCACTAAAAAATAATTATATAAATTGAGGGTTATCCATTTATTTAAAAGACATTCATATAACAAATTATGCAATCTTTTAATAAGACTTTCCTTTTGTTTTTTAGTTATTATCTTATAGACAGTTTGGTCACTTAATATTTCCTTCATTTTTGTATTATAATCACATTTGTCCATGACCACTACTGGTCCCCCTTTATCTGCTGGTTTAATTATTACATTATGATCATTTTTTAAACTATATAAAGCTTCATATTCATCTTTAGACATATTCCTAAAAAGCTTTTGTTCTTATCACTATCAAGTTGTTCAAACAGTTCATTTTCACATAAACCACTGAACACATCAACTATAGGATGTCCAGCTGGAATAAAAGCACAAGGCTTCTTAAACGCGTCCCTTTCACCATTTTCATTTCCCCAAACATTAATTTCAGTAATACATTTCGTGTAAACATTGTTAAGCCCAAAATGCTGTCAGTTACCTCAGTGGTTTGCACTGGTATGAAAGAGAGGCCTCTGTTCAGAACTTTTAGTTCCTTGTCCGATAATGTTTTGGTAGAAATATTCCATACTAACGATTCTACATCTTGTCGTTTTACCATCCTTTCTTGTACATCCTTTTGTTCGATAAACCTTGTTGGCCCTTGCGTTTGAAGCCTCTGGGTAGATGGTGTTGTGCTGGTGTTAACCTTGTAGGGAATATGCGAAAAAACTGTTTCACTTCTGGTATTTCCTTGTGTGGCTCCAACTGTAGTTTCTGTAACTTGTCACCGTTCTTGATTCCTGTAGTTACATTTCCTACAATTGTAGGTGTATGTGAAGTTGTAGCATCTACCAATGTTTCATTGAGTAAATCTGCTTGGCTGACCTTCGGTCTAGCTCCTGCAAATTCCTGTGCACTCAAATTACGCAATGTTATAGGGCGTTCTCTCACCCAGTTGTTTGCTGTTTTTAAGGTAGTATCACCGTTTCTTTGTGATTCATCTAAAATATCAAGTCATACTACGTGGTCTAAGGATTACTAAAATGCCTGTACAAGGAAATAGACTACCAGAAATGTTATCTAGATGGCAACAGCTTAATATTGAACTTAGCTTCAATTATATGAGGCTTATAATAGAATACACGCAAAAAGATGAAGCTATCAGTAGGGAGAACATACTGAGTTTGCAAGAGCAGTTATATGATAAATATCCAGCAGAGCTGATCGACGAGAAAATAATGAATGTGGTTGATTTGGTTTCTCTGTATGAGAAAAGACTATACAGACAGAAATTCTCTAAACTAGAGCGAGACAGAAGGGACTTTAAGGCAGACCATATGTTTGTATGGTCATGTACAAAATCTGAATCACAAAGAAACAGTGATACTACCTTAAAAACAGTGAACAACTGGGAGGGAGAACGCCCTATAACATCGCATAATTTGAGTGCACAGGAATTCACAGGAGCTAGATTGAAGGTCAGCCAAGCAGATTTACTCAATGAAACATCGGTAGAAGCTACAACTTCACATACACCTACAATTGTAGGAAATTTAACTACAGGAATCAAGAACAGTGACGAGTTACAGAAACTACAGTTGGAGCCACACAAGGAAATACCAGAAGTGAAAAGAGTACAAGAAGAACAGGTTTTTCGCATATTCCCTACAAGATTAATGCCAGCACAACACCATCTACCCAGAGGCTTCAAAAGCAAGGGCCAACAAGGTTTATCGAACGAAAGGATATACAAGAAAGGATGGTAAAACGACAAGATGTAGAATCGTTAGTATGGAATATTTCTACCAAAACATTATCGGACAAGGAACTAAATGTTCTGAACAGAGGCCTCTCTTTCATACCAGTGCAAACCACTGAGGTAACTGACAGCATTTTGGACTTAACAATGTTTACACGAAATGTATTACTGAAATTAATGTTTGGGGAAATGAAAATGGTGAAAGGGAAGCGTTTAAGAGGCCTAGTACTTTTGTTCCATTTGGACATCCTATAGTTGATGTGTTCAGTGGTTTATGTGAAAAGGAACTGTTTGAACAACTTGATAGTGATAAGAACAAAAGCTTTTTTAGGAATATGTCTAAATATGAATATGAAGCTTTATATAGTTTAAAAAATTATCATAATGTAATAATTAAACCAGCAGATAAAGGGGGACCAGTAGTGGTGATGGACAAATGTGATTATAATACAAAAATGAAGGAAATGTAAAGTGACCAAACTGTCTATAAGATAATAACTAAAAAACAAAAGGAAAGTCTTATTAAAAGATTGCATAATTTGTTATATGAATGTCTTTTAAATAAATGGATAACCCTCGATTTATATAATTATTTTTTAGTGAAGAACCCCCTCATCCCTGTTATCCAAGGTATCCCTAAAATGCATAAGGACCCTGAAAATCCCCCATTGAGGCCAATAGTGTCAGGAAGAAATTGGATAACAGAACTCATATCTATATATGTAGAAAAAACATTGAGACCCCTAGTAGATAAGAATAGAACCATCTTAAGGGATATGAAACAATTTTTGAATGAATTGTATGATTTTTTTTCCAAACATATGACAAAGGTTTGAGCAATGTTAAATTGGTAACAATGGTCTTTCGTTCTTTATTCACGTCCATGCCCAACAATTTAGGAATAGATATGTTGAGAGAATATCTAACTATGGAAAGCTCTTATGATCAGAGTAAAATAGAGTTGATATGTCTTCTAATGTAGCAGATACTTATTAATAATGTATTGATGTTTGAACACACTATACTTACAAAAAGATGGCGTAGCAATGGGCACTACTAGCACAAATAGCTATGCCAATTTAGTGATGGCATCATGGGAGAATAAATGGGTAAAAAATGAGCAGTGGGGACCAATAATATTTTATAAACGATTTGTGGATGACTTGTTCCTGCTGTGGGATGGGAATCAAGAAGAATTAGAGCCGTACTTTTATGAAGCAAATATTAATACTAGTTTTCTGAGCTTTGAAATAAAAGTGTCAGATAAAGAAATTAATTTTCTTGATGTCAAACTTATCAAAACAGAAGAGGGGGAGATTACTAGTAAAATATGTAGAAAGGATTGTTATAGAAACACAATTTTACATAGAAGAAGTATGCACCCCGGACACATTTTTAAGAATGTAGTTAAAGGGCAGACATTGAGAGTGTCTAGATTAACAGCGAATGAAGAAGATTTTGAGCAAGAAGTGGTAGACCTCAAGCAAAGATTTAGATAGAGAGGTTACGCAAAAGAATGTCATGTTTTGGTAGGAGAAGGCGTCAAATTAAGGGACACCGTCGGTAAACCATATTTTGCAAGAAGGGTGGAAGATGATGTAGTTAGTCGACAAGGAAAAAGAAAAGTAGTAAGAGTTCCCACACAATATTCCAGTAACATGTCCATTCTGACAGGAATAATTAAGAAACATTGGCCCTTTCTAATGCATGATGCTAAGATAAAGGAGATAGTAGGAGAAGACCCTGGCTTCTCCTTTAAGAATAAGAAATCTCTAAAATGACACCTATGTTATCCTAGAGATGGTAAGGTACAAAAGGAAGGAGAAGCAACATCAATAAAAGAAACTACACCATGCATTAAATGCAACCAATGTAAATTTATAGACACTAGCAACACTTTTTCGCATCCTGATACTGGCAGAATATTTACATTTAACATACAGGCTACTTGCCACACTTAAAATATTGTGTACATAGCTGCATGTGACATCTGCTCGAATTTTTATGTAGGTAAAACTAACAGGGAACTCAGATTTAGGATACGTGAACATCTTCTACAAATTAGAAATCAGAACCTTACAAATGCTTTAGCCAAGCATTTTAAGAATACAGACTCAGGACATGTATTTCGGTTCCAAGCAATAGAAAGGTAGAGGAAAATGAGAGAGGGGGAGACACCACTAAAAATACAGAAACATCAGAGACATGCTGGATTATCAGGCTAAGGGCTAATAGATGCTCTGGCCTTAATGAGAGAATTCCCCTAAAACCAATACTTAGAAACAGACCTTTGGCCAAACAGTATAATAAATTGTTTTATGGTTATTTTTGTGTATAAATTTTAATGATTATTCAAGGCTTTTGGCTAGTGTTTATATGTACACTATTCAATTTATTATATATCATGCATTTTTATGTATTTTTATGAATTAATTCATTAGTTTAGTATGGACTAGCAGTTAATATATATGCAAGTAGTATCAAAGTCACTAAGTAGTGGATGTTTTAGATGTAATGAGCATAATTAGATAGCATTGTAAGATGCCAATTAAGTAATTTGAGTTAATTGAGTTACCTACCTATATAGGATGGGCTTGCAAGTTCACATTTTATGTAAAGGTCTGAGGAAGTGGTGTGTGAAGCACTACGAAATCACTTACCGACAATAAAAGCTTGTTTTTATCTTATATTGCATTTCTTCAGCCACAGGTTTGGATTGTTGATATACTCTATGACAATATATATATATATATATATATATATATATATATATATATATATATATATATATATATGTGTGTGTGTGTGTATAAATGTGAGTTATTGCTCAAGTGTGATTCACAAGATATTTTTGCTGAATAAATGCATAGACTGGAGAAGAAAGAAATGTTGTCATTTCTATCATTTATGCTGGGAATTTTTACATGGGTTTGTTAATAGCATGCCTCTGTAGAGAGAAAGCTACTGTTTCAAACAAGTACATGCTGAAGGAAAGCGTTCCAAAGTAGATTGAAATTATTTTTTAATTGCTTTTTAGGGCAGTGCCAGATGGACATGAGCTTAAGATGATTATATACGCACTTGATAGTGGCAGAGTCAGCTGGCAAGTTATTTACAAAATAGAGAAAATTAAAGGTTTCAGGACCTTTCTCTAAAGACTTCTGCCTATAGTGTTCTGCTACTTGAGTAGATGTTCCTACTGGATATAGTAAAGGTTCTGTTGGATAGAAATGATTTGAAACAGCTAACTATAGTATTTCCAAAACCATGCTTGGCTAGTGTTTGGGTAACTGATTTTAGTACTTTTTGATTTCAGTATAAAAGTGCTCCACCATGGTGTTATTTTACATGGCTTCATATTTTTGATTTGTAACCATGTAAATCCCTTTTGTCGCATTATAACAAGGATTGAATACATGCTGGCTTTTGTTGGTTTAAAGTCTTGCTGGCTGCTGTTAAGGAGATAATTTCTAGTGGTGTGATGCATCAGCTGATCATAAGGAAAGCTTTCTAGTATTTTTGTAAGAGGTGACAGTAACAATATGGATATGAAATCTGGCATTGCCTTAGTAGACATTCTTTTTCAGTATGGTTGCATTGCTAAAACCTCAGGCTGTTCTTCCAAATATCAAGGAATATCAGGGACATAATGCCAATATGAATCCTGTTATGACAGCAGTAGTTAAAAAGATGGCAAGGAACTGTAGCAAAAATTATTTCAGCACTTGTGATAGTGCTAGTCCTAGAACTTGGAGATAGACCACATTAGTGAGGGAGAAGGAAGTCATCATGCTAATGAAAGAGGCCTTCATTGCTGTGATAGCAGAAGTTCACCAGAATGTACCAACAGATAATGATGAGTCTAGAAGACAGAAACTGAAGCAGTTGCAAAAGTGAAAGCCTGGGCACAGGACATGACTTTCCAAGGGCTGTACAATCATCCTTAAGAAACTCTAGGGCAATTTGATGGGGGGTTAATTTCCCAGGCTAATCACAACACAGAAGGATAAACTGAGATCTTAATTTTGGAAATTGTTGGGAGGTAGAGGTATCACTTTGTGGAATGTTTAAAAGATGTGAACCTCTCCTCCATTGAGCAACAAGAATCAGAAACATCTGTGAGACTGGGTCTATTCATTTAGATATGGCAACTGCTACAATTAAATAGCTGCATGACTGCAAGGCTTCTGGAGTATGTGAAATTCATCTTGAACTGTTGAATGTCCTGAACATCATTGAGAGTATCATAGGTAATGATTCTGCTTAATGTGTTGTGGAAGATGGGGACTGTATCTATTGTCTAGCAGACAATGGTGGTGATAATTCTCATTTTCCAAACTGGATGATAGTTTCAGTTATAGAGACCAGCTTCTAAGGATACTTGAGAAAACACGTCTGGATGTTGAAAAGGAGACTTCATCTGATAGCTAAGCTTCTGGTTTAACAGGAGTAGCTCATGTCCTTAGCATGGAATAGTTAATTACATTTTTTTCTCCTTGCACAAATATTGGAGGGGTTTGGGAAGTCTGCCCGTAAGGCCTATCTGCCCGCTTGTATTTTGTGGACATTGAAATGGCATATTACCATGTTTCACAGCTGCTGCTGTTGTTGCATGCTATACCTAACCTCTATTTGCAAAACAAGATTTTTGTCTGGCATCTCAGTACTGCACTGCAAACATTTAGGTTGGGTACAGGATTCTTTAGTGGATCAAATACAAAGATACAACCAAGGCTTGGAAAGTATCTGGTTTATTAAAGATTGGATGACTGTTCATCACTTTTTTTTACAGATTATGTCCTCCTGAAAATTAAGTTTTTCATACATTGGAGTACTTCACAAAACTTAGCTGACAGTTTGAGGCTGTAGCCATGTCCCAGAAAAGACTAAAACTTGCCCCCTCAGATGGTGTGTAACTACTTCAGATGGAGGTGTTTTAGCATCATGTTATCTTGTTCATGAGTAGTGATGAGAGGACAATGTCAGCTTGCTCAACAGGGAAGTGCAATAGCAGACCTAATGCAGGCATTGTACTGGAGTCTGATGATGAAGCTAATGCTCATTCAATGAATGAAGCAGTCAGTTTACCTGTAAGTTTGTGCCCTCATCATCATCTCTAATCATAGTCTGTAGTGGTTAGTAAAAGGATGTTATTGTAGATGTGAGCAGCAAAACACAGGTGCCTATACTGAGTTGCTTCTGTGTAATGTGGAAGCTGCCAGTACCCAGTGTTATTACTCTGTACTTATGAGACTTGATGGAAGTGTTTTGACATCTAGTAAGACTGTCACATGTATTCCTTTCTGTAGGCAATGTAATAGGAATGACTCATGATTCATAGGTTGATAAGTAAGTACTAGACTAGCTGCCCTTGCTGGCCATTTTAAGGCTAGCTAATTTTCCTTCTTGAATTTGAAATAACCTATCCATTTGGTTAGAGATTGGGCTTACTAATCCACTGGTCAACAATTCTATATTACCCCTAATGACAATAACATGGATCATACCATAGATAATTTGAGGGGAACCATGCAGGTGATAAAGCAGTTAGGAGCAGCCTGTGTCCATTAGTAGTATAGAGGGCAGTCCTAGAATAAATGCTCTGTTTCCCATCCTTAGATCTAAGTTGTGCTTGAATTATGGTTTAGGGATGAGCTTTGTTTTATGTGGATGGGGAGTTTGTTCCAGAACAGTTGTATCCTCTGCAAGATATACCAGTTCCTCAAACCATTCTTCTAATGTTGGAGAAGTAGTTTAGATCACTAGACCAAATATTACTGATGAAATTTGATTTGCTGATGTGCATGGAAATCCATCAATAATGAGTCAGAGGATGCCTTGTATGCTAGAAATAGGTAACGTCTTAGCAATCTGTAGGATACTGAGTATAGGGACAGGGTCAGTCCATGTTAGACATATTGTTTAGGCCTTGTATCATTTTAGTAAGGTCTCTCTGTGGATGTTCCCGTTGTTGCATGTTTCTGGATTGATGCCTGGCAAAGGGGGCATTATATTCAATAACTGACCTAATGAGGGCTGAGTAAAGGGGAACAATGACATCCCTAGATCTATACACAATCCCTTTGTTTAAAAGCTGTGCATTATAGAAGGACATACTTTCAACAATGGACACACGTTCAGTAAAAGATAGGTCATTGTCTACATAGGTTCCCAAATCCCGAGCAACTGAATCAGCTCTTAGGGGAGTATTGTAAATGTGGTTGTTGCTTGGGGTAGATGTCTTCTGAAATGATACAATAATGCATTTTTTGGGCATTTAGTTTCAGACCTTGATTTTGGGACCAGTTATGTATTTGGGACAAGCCTTCCTGAAGGATGGCTAAGTATTTGGGTATTCAGTGACTACTCCTGGCTTATAGCCATCTGCAAACCTGGTCATCCAAAGCCTTTTGGTATTGGCTTTTACTGCAGAAAAAAATAGATGCCAATCAGGAGAGATCCCAGCACAGAACCCTAGGGGACTCCACTGGTGACTGGTCTGTTAATTGAGTTAACTTCTCCAACTTTGATTATCTTCATCCTGTTATCCAATTGGCAATCCAAGGAGTGACACAGGAGTTTATTCCCATCCTATTTAGCTTTTCTACTATATCTGACTAGTAAATTTTGTCATAAGTTTTGGCCAGATCAAAGTATTCAGACTGTACAATTTTGCCATTATCCATTGCTTTGGTGACCTTTTAAAATAATAAAAATCCATCAGGTTGAGTAAACATGACCTGCCCTTGATGAATCCAAACTGAGATGGGTCTAGTGTTTGGAAGCTCCCTATGCCCTGATTGATTAGTTCCATGATAATTCTTTTCATGGCATTGCATATGAGGCTGGTCAGACTTATGGGTTTGTAATTGTCTCAGTGTGATGAAGGTCCTTCCTTATGCACAGCAATGACTGTAGCTGCTGTTTGTTCACTTGATACAAAACCTGTAAGGAGGCTGAGATGTAACAGTTTTGTGAAGGGCGTGGCTAAACTGTGCCTCATGCTTTTTAAGATGCAGCCAGAGATATTGTCAGAACTCATCTATGCAGTATTTTTAGCCTTTGATATCATTTTTAGGACCTGGTCTTGTGTGATTGCTAGAGGCAACCCAGTTTTAGGTATATCTTTAGTAAAATATGAAGGGGAAAGAGGGTTAATGTTAGAGATAAATTTGTCAGCCTGTAGGTTCACTATATCTTTAGTGTCTGTGTGGGTAACATCATTCACAATCAGCTCAGTGCATTTCTGCATTGTGCTTTTGAGATTATGAACATAATTAAAAAATAAACTTACAAGACCAAAACCAACCTCAGAAAACACTGCTGTAGGTCACACTGGCAGAGTGCAGAACCAAGTAGAAAATGAAAATGCCATACAACCTTTGACAACCCGAAATGCTGCCAGCCCAACTAGCTGGAATTTTGTAAATAATCATATGTCATTTGTGAATTTTAATATGATCCACAGGCTTGTCTTACAAATGTAAGAGAACTGTATGTTATGTGTGTATTAAACTACTGGTGCAGAAGTGTGTGTTGAACTGTATGTTATGTACTGAGTTTCAAGAATGTGACCACAGTGTACCCTACCAGAAAAGAACAGAAATTTATATAAACTATATTAATAGTAGAAGTTGGAACATACAGAGTTAACTTGCAAAACCTCAAGAAAATAAGCTAAAAGTGTTTTACAATGTGATATAAAAGTTAGTTTCAAGGAAGCAAGGAGACAGGATGTCTACAGCTCGGAGTTTATTTCTATTGTCTTGAAACAAAAATAATTACTAGGTTTAAAATGTAAAAGCGTTTAACTGTTTAACAGCTTCCAGTTCTAGGCAAACTTCTGAGAGATACGTACTTCTCAAACAGAGGTGGTAAAAAAGTTATGTTGGTATCTGTTAGCCAGGGAACTGAAGGCAGTTGACAAATAGTGATGTCATCCAGCTGACCCAACAGTAATGTTTTGATATTAATTTGGGAAATCTCTCAGAGACTGTGCATTTTGTATTTGTTTTTGAACCTGGAAACATCCTCTCATCAGCACTTGCCTTGCTAATAATAAGTAACTGGGGTACAGTGATTTCTCTTACATATAGACAGGGATATAGTGAAGATTAGTTTAGAAGCTTTCTGTGTTTATTTGAGATTGTCCTGCAATGTTGTTTTAAAATATTTCTTGTGATTCAGAACTCGTCACTGTGTTGACTTATGAATATGGTCTTGTTCTTTTATTATTTATTATTAAATATATTTAAACCTTATAATTGTGGCTGGTTTGTTTAAAGATATTTTACCTTTAAGAGTACTTGCATATGTATCTGTTGACATTGTATAGACCACTCCTAAATAGCCTTGGCCTTGGTCACACTTACCATTTACATAATAGTAACATTACATAGTAGGATTGGTCACCCTTTGGTAAGGGCCTTAAAAGTAGCTGATAAAGAGCTGGCTGGTGGCAGTGATAACTACTTTATAGTCTGGGCAGAAGGAGGTCATACCTAATAAACCTGCACCAGCCTTCCCTAGGAGTGTGTGTGTGTGTGTGTGTGTGTGTGTGTGTGTGTGTGTGTGTGTGTGTGTATGTGTGTGTATCAATCAAATATCAAAGTGTGTGTGTCAGCTACTTGGGCAGGGACACGAAGTACTGGTTGGACAGAGAGGGTGCTGGAGGTCTTTGCTTGGCCACTCGGCTGAGATCTTAATCCTATAGCTGTGCCAGTTGGGAGTCTTATTGGGGATCTGGAGAAGGAGGGAGAAACCAGCCCCAGACTGACTGTGATCTCTATGTGGTCTTAAGGGAAATTGTACTTTACTGTGTGTGTACTTGTCATCCTCCCAATGTGTACATCCCTCACTGGTGCTAGTGGTGAGGATTGAGGCTCCTTAATTACTTGGCCAATGCAGGGATGTCACATAACCAACATCTTTTTGTAAATCAGTGCAGCAAAATGAAACACAAAGGCATTCTAGTAAATTCAAAACACCACTACTCACAATAAACACAAATCAGGCAATGCAGCCAAAATCTTTCTATGGTCCAGTTCAGCATATAAAAACACAGACTCACTTCAATAAGTCCAAATTGCCACTCCTTGCAAGAAGCATGGACAAGGTAAGACATATTACGTGTAAAGACTTTATTAAAACTATATAAAAATAACAAACAGAGTGCTTTCATCCCTCAACATTAATGGGACTTCATCAGCGTTAAAATATTCACGATACTAAGTCACCCTATATATAGCCAAGCCTTCTCCCTTAAAGTGCATCCACATCTGGACCAAGTCATTAAGTATTTAAAGTGGTATACACCTCCAAACTGCAAGTAATATACAGCCATTGTTCACTAAAATGACTACAAAGTATGCATGTAAAAAAGAATATATAATAAAAAACTTGTTCTGGTTACTTACATATACAAACATATAATGTCACAAACATAAAAGTTGCAAACAAAATAAAAAAAAAAGAACAAATAAATCATATTCCAAATGGATGTCACTAAAAAGTATTAGACAATGAAAGAATAGAGTCATAACTCTAACAGTGTTTCACCCTATAAACAAGATAACCTAGACTAACCTCATAAAAGCCCTATTTGTTTTATTGTAAATGCTGATCTCTATGTTGCTTAAAAGTTAATTCTGAGAAGGTTAATACACATGTAGAGCAGGCATCAGTCTTATAAAAGATAAAGACCACTATAAATAACAGTAAGACTCCCTATCCACCCAGAAGGTTAAGAAAATTATGTCAC
Source organism: Protopterus annectens (assembly GCF_019279795.1). NCBI lineage: Eukaryota > Metazoa > Chordata > Ceratodontiformes > Protopteridae > Protopterus > Protopterus annectens. The sequence goes on from NC_056737.1 coordinate 1,433,374,525, forward strand.
AAGGTGGCCGACTAAAAATTAGTAGATTTCATTTTAAGTACACAGGCCAGAGAAACAGAATCATTGAGATGCCAGGGCCAGTGGTATGTGTATTTAGTTGCCACTGTAGTTCACGGACTTCTAATAAAATCTTCCAAGGCCCTCCTTTTAGCTCTTGAGCTACCATGTCAACAATAAAAAACTCAAATGAGTACCCTGTATTTAATTTTATATTTCTATATAAGGCATTCCGCTGATCTTTTTTTAGGATTGTCTTTGGCTTGGGTAGCTATTTTAGATTCAAACTTGGCTTTGGTGGATTTTATTAAACTCCAGAGTTATTTGTTTATTTCATTGACAATGGCTCTAACATTCTGTGAATTACTCCTCTTACTTTTAGTCAAAATTATTTTCCTTTTACCATAAAACTTGATGATATTATGGTTCCATGTTATGGGTTTTCTTCTGGATTTTGCCCTGCACTAGTTCCCACTTTGCAGTTGTTTACATGCTGGTACAGTGTGATAGTGTACATTTCTTCATATTCACAGGAGTTAACCAGGTTTGCTGGGGATTTGAAACTTGCCAGTGTATCACTTAGGAGTAGATAGTTTGTCTTAGAGAAATTTATAAAGGTACTTTGGCTGGAAGGGATCAATGATTTCAGAGTAATTTAGAAGAAGACTGCTTTATGGTCAGATCTAACAAGTGATGAAGATACACAGGGGATAGTGCAGACGCTCCCATAGTGGTAAGGACAAGATCCAAAATGTTATTCTCCCTACTGAGTACTGTGTTTAATTGTTCCAAGGAATTTGTACTGACAAAATTCAGGAATATATGTGCTTGTGCACTTTTGCTAGTGTACGTTTCCCAGTCTATAGTTGGATAGATCAGATAATAATGTCTTTTGGCTTTTCCCGGTTCGGGGTCGCCACAATGGAACTCCGCTCTGCTAATGATTGGCAGTGGATTTTTACAGTACAGAGTTGACAGCCCGATGCCCAACCTTCAAGGAAGGCACACCTATTCACGCACACACCTACCTGCATGTCTTTAAACGTCACTCAACTGTGGGGAGGACATGCAGACTCCACACAAAAGGTGCTCCAGCTGAGAATCGAATGGGAGAACCTCTTGCTGTGAGGCGACAATGCTAACCACTGCACCACCGCGGCCTTATAGTTGGATTGATCAGATAATTTAGGAAAATGGTACTGGGTGTAATACTAATTGATTCTAATTCTTGTAGATGGGTATTGTCGCTTTCCTGTGCCGCAGAGGGAGTTCTGTATCTAGACAGCATATGGTATGGGACTTTTCTGATGGTTATTTACACAGGAAGAATCTCTAGCGCATCATGCTGCTTCACTATTTTTGTCAACTCCAGGCAAAGGGCATTCCCGAGATACTTGCTAAAGAGATTATTGCTTAGGAACTGATCTGCTTCCAGAGGAGTGAATGGCATTTGACACTTAAAACAGAGAAATTCGGTCTGCCCTATCCTGCATGCATCCACAACTTCCATCACCAGGGAAGGTTGTTTAGAAAATGGATGACTGGATGGATGGATGGATGGATGGATAGAAGAATATGCGCATACATGGATGCATGAATTAAATCTTTGGATTCATATAGGTTGTCTATGGTATACCCTTTAACCAACATCCTGTATTTACTCCATACTTCAGTCATGCCTGGTATGCCTTCCACCTGCATATGTTCTGTCAGGTTTTACCACTGTTTAGAGTAAAACATTTGTTACACATTATAAAATAAGGTAATATTTTGAAACCATGAAATTCCATAAGTTTATTTCCTCATACTCCTCCTGTATATGAGTTTTCCCTTCTTGCTTTATATTGTTACTTAACTTCTGATCCTACACTCTCCTGCCTTTGTCCATGAAAACTAAGTGGATTATGTCATGCCCTTGTAGTCATCTTCCATGTTACGTCTTACTTTGCTTTCTGCTCTGCATGCATTCATAGGCATAGGGACTGCAAGTACAATTTTGTTTAATCATTTTTAAAGGCTATTTTTCGCACAATTACTGAAATTGCATATATGGTATAGTTAAGTACATCTTTATACTGTATATAGTACTAACCCTTATGCATCATTCTAGGTGGATAACATTATTGTATAATGATTTATACCAGTGATCTCCAACCACCAAGCTGTAGATCATTTGGTACCGGGCCGCACACAGAAACTTTTAGGCAGGGAGTGATACAATAAAGTGAATGTGTGTATGTATGTGTGTGAGTGTGTTTCTGTTTCTGTCTGTGTGTGTGAGTGAAAGCATGCATGAAAGTCGAATGTATGAGTGTGTGAAAGCAGAATACACTGTGTGTGTGTTTCAGACAGTGAACAGTGAGATCAATCGAGCCATTAGTTTTCACTCTCTAAGCAGCACTTTTCCTGTTTAGTGAGTGTAAAAAAAATAAATGAAATGGAAAAAAATGTGTGTGTGTGTGTGTGTGTGTGTGTGTGTGTGTGTGTGTGTGTGTGTGTGTGTGTGTGTGTGTGTATGTGTGGCACGCAATGATAACAAATGATAAAAAAACAGGCTTCTGCCCCGCCCCCTCTAATATAACATCAATCAATGTACTACTCTGCCATTATAAAACAAGAAAAAAAAAAATGACAGCACACTTCTAACTCATGAAGCTGTTTAGAATTCCCTCAGCTTACACATTTATACTCTGATATGTCAGTAGTTGGAACCTTTCTTCCTTGATTTTTTTTTTTTTTTTTTTTTAAAGGTTCTTCTACTTCAAACAATAATGCAACAGTGTATCATAAAACCACAAGAGACTGGGTAAAATGTACAAGTGAAGCTTTCCTCTCATGACCATGGCAACATATAATGTAAACCATTGAATGAGTGTGCACAGAATGAGTGGCTATTTTATTTCACTCATTTCATCTTCAGAATCAATTAGGTCTTCCATCCTTTATTATAAATAACATGATAACTGATGTTGTTATCTGTCAGGGCAGATGAGAATACTGTTGCTGATTCAGTAGTTATATAATGAGCATACTGTTAGAATGACCCTGGTTAATGTACTAATGCAAGTAATTTAAAGCATTCTTTCTTCCTGACTATGAAATAAGGTGTGACTATACCCATTCTTTTCAATGTTAAATATATGTCATTACTTTTGAAAAAAAAAAAATCAGATCATTGTTCAAGTGACTCTAGAATGTTATGCACCGGTTCATAATTTTTATCTGAAAAGAACACCACTTGATACTCATGTTCATCTGAATGTGAACACTGTGACATTACTGACGACTCAAGGACAGCTCAATAGAAATAAATGGAATGCATCGCTCACGATGACGCTAATATAGGCATAAAGAATGCATTATACATCCTGATCATTTCAATAGATGTGCTGCAACATTATACTTCTCATGAATGTGTAGCATTGTCATAGAAATAAAGACAATGTGTTTGACATCTTTATGCACCTGAGCTGCCAACATGGTGCTATAATTTATTTCTGTGCAACATCTGCCATACATATTGATCAGACTTGTTATTCTTTCATTTTTCTTGCAGCATAATTTGGTCTCAGATAATAGAACATGCTTTTCATATAGCAATAAAGAAGCAAAGGACTTTCTTGTTTGATACTTTACAGACAAATGAAAAATATTCCATGCTGTTCTGTATGCTTTTGGCTATACAGTGCTCTCTCACAATCTTCTCTAAATGATGTGGCACTATGACACACTTTGTTTAACCAAAAATTGAAATGGCACATGACCTATGTCTTGTCTGGTTATACTGATCTAGGAAAGGAAAAAAAAGCAGTGGCTGTCTAACATGGTGCCTTATTTTCCACAACTGAACATTGCAAGGATATAATAGTTTGGCAGTTCAGTGAATAAGTGTAAGGATATAAGCTATTAATGAATGTCATTCTGAAGTCTTGAGTTTAATTCCTACAGTCTGTATTTGAATAATCTGTGTGACTCTGAACAAGTCACTTAACAAGAAAGTACTCCTGATTTGCCACAGAAAGAAGCAGGGTTGTATAGTTAGTTCATTTGTATAATAAACAAATCTCATTTACTACTGATGCAATGAAAAAATATGCAGAACACAAAAGTCTACAACATGAATTATTCCATATAAATGGAAAAAGAAGACAGGATTTTCTATTAATTTCAAAGTCAATGCTCTTCAATTCGCTGTATTACTCATTCACTTCCCAATATACACTTTATTCATTTCAAGGTTTTGTAGAGAAAGAGTCTTCAGACAAAACAGCGAGAACAAGGCATGGAGCCATTGCTGGAGAGGATGCCAGCCCAGCTTGGGATGTCCACATTTAATACACCCATAAATGCTTTTGCAACCACATCTGTGGGTAAATTAGGAGTGTTGCCAGCTCATTAACCCCCACTATGTTTGGGATGAAGCAGAAAAGCAGACAAAATAACAAAAACCCACATGGGGTCAAGGAGGACAAGGCAGCTTCTTAAAGAAAGTTAGATAGGATGTCCTTGTAATAAAGAAAGAAGACGCTGATGGCTGTAATCTCCAAAAAGGCCTTTACTAGTGCAAAACACAAGCGCTTTCACAAACGAGCTTCTTCAGGTGTACATTAAGCACTATTAAAACACACCTTTTATATCAACATGCAAATCACATGATCAAGGTTACTTAAATTCAAACTTTAAAGTATACAAAAAATTATGCATATAAAAAACTTTTTAAATACACATGCATGAAATATTCATACAAAAATATATAAATGCATTTAATACATATAAAATTTTAAAAAAACATCATATTAACATTAAAGAAATTATCTTTTCAACGGCCTCCTTTTCAACCTAGGTCTTAAAGGAATACACTCATTAAGCCCATGCCCTTCAGTACTTCTCAATTTAGTGATCCATATAGCTTCCAAGTTCTCAGTCCTATTGCAAATATCACCCTGTCTAAGGCTCTCATGCAGTAAACTAATAACTCTAAAGCTAAAAACATGTGATATATCCATGCTAGCAACATGCTTAGCAAGTGCATTGGAGTTACTGCATTTCCTGATATGATAGACATGTTCCCTAATGCGTTCTCTAAGATGTCTGTCTGTCTTGCCAACATAGAACTTGGCACAGACCCTGCAACTAGCAAGGTAGACAACTTGCTAAGCATGTTGCTAGCACGGATATATCACATAACGTGGCCCCATAGTCTTACAAATAGGTAAATTGGCTGACTTAATACTGCAAAAGTGTGCAAAAGTTGAGATTCTGCACAAATTAGGTGTTCCTGGACCAGAAATCACCAAGAAAGTTGGAGTGAGTCAGCCGTTTGTCAGCTGAATTTGGAAGAAATGGAATACTGGTGAAGGGTTGTCTCCCAGACATTCTGGCAGATGTGGTCATAGAAGGTCCACAGTTCAACGGGATGATTTATATCTGATCAGAGAATGACGTAAGAATTGCAAGGTGTTTAGTAGACAGCTGCATGGGATGCTGGAACAACAGGGTTTAACAGTTACTTCCAGAACTGTTCAACAGAGATTTCTGGATGCTGGGCTTCAAGCTTGCAGACCTCTGAAGGAACAGATATTGTCCAATCAAATGAAGGTAAAAAGACTGCACTAGGTGAAAGAGTTTCAGAACTTGATCAGAAGAAGATTGGGAATGTTTTTTTTCAGTGAAGAGAGCATAATGCAGTGTTCGGATCAGCAAGTACAATATGTCAGGCAACAATCTGGAGAGCAGATGAGAGATGATTGTATCATTCAGCATGTCAAACACCCCACGCCACTGATGGGCATTTGGAGCATTATGAGTGTCTTTGGAACAGGTCATCTCTACATATTTTCAGGGAAATATGAAGCAGAAACAGTACAGAACAACAGTACAGCAATGTCTACTCCTTCAGCTGTGGGATTAGGCAAAGAAGAAGGGATTTACCAGGACAGGGGACTTCATCTTCATGCACGATGGCACCCCGTGTCACAAAGGTTTACAAGTGACATGTTTCCATGAGGTACACTGGTATGGAAGTGTTACCATGGCTGTGAAACAGATCAGGATTTAATCCAATAGAGAACTTGTGGACTATTCTGAAGTCAGAGATGAAGAAAAATGCCATAACAAACAAGCAGCAACTGATTGAAGAACTCATTTCTGCATGGGCGTGCAATGCTTCTATGATTGAACATTGCCATGAACTTGATTGTTCTATGCCTCAACAAGTTAAATCCTTGATAATGGCCAAGGGGTCATTCACAAAATATTAGAACATTGTATTAGAACATTTTCTCTTATAACATGAATTATATTGTTTGTCATTTCATATACTTGTATTGAGTTATATGGCAAAACAACAATAAAAACAAAACAATAAAAACACCAATTTCTATTAATTTGGCCAGCACTGTAGGTGACTGATAAAGGAATACATAAAAGTAAGATGGAAGATGAGCAACATCGAGTCAGATCAGAATGGAGTAGAACTGAGCTAATGTTTGCAGTGAGACAAATAGTGGAGAAGAAGCTGCAGAAAAGGAAATGAGTCCAACTGGGCATTCCTTAATTTGGAGAAAACATATAACATGATCCCAAGAAAGATGATTTAGGCAGGGCTGTGGTGATTAAAAGTCTTGGAAACATTGATAGAATTAGTGCAGGCTATGCACAAGAACCCAACTGCACAAGCGTGGACAGTGTTTGAACTTGTGCCCAATGCTGTTCAAACTGCTGATGGACTTTATTAATAAACAGGTCAGAGAAAACAGATCAACAAAGCTGCTGTATGCAGATGATGTGACATTATAAACAGAAAAAAGCAAAAGATGCTGAAAAGTAATGTGTACTAAACAGTGGTGTGACCAGTACTGCTATATGGCATATAAAGTTGAGCAGTAAAAGCAGAGCAAATGAGGAGGTTTGAAAGGTTGGAAGTAGGATGCGGCCTGTGGGAAAAATGAAAAAAAGCACATCAGTGTGGAAATTAAAGCAACACTAGTTTTAGAGAAGGTCAGGTAGAAGAGAGTGTGCTAGTATTCCATTCTGGTAATGTTAGATCGCAAGGAAATCATTTTTACATTTTCCTACATGAAGCAGTAGATACCACTTGTTTACATGCAGTAAAACTGTTCTCATTCACTTTGATTTCCTTCTTCAAGCGACAGCATCAGAATCTTATTGTTCATCCTGTTCTCTATCCCCCAACTCATGAATTCAGGTACAGCAATTTTGAACAGCACTGGTCTAAGCATCAAACCATCTAGAACCCACTAACAACTTTTCTTTACATTAATTAATCAGATTCCGCAAACAATTGCACTTTGCTTACCGACACCCATCCTTTTATCTATTTAATCAATAATCAGTATCTACCAAGTCCTGCCAGTTTTCCTATTAGTCTCATGTGAGTGTATGGACAAAAAGCATTATTAAAGTTAATATATAGAACATTAACTGAATTTTCATTGCAACATTCCAATACAACTCAGCCATAAATCTGAATCAACTTAGATGGTTATGACCTGTTTTTCCACAAGCTCAAGTTGGTACTTAGCCTATAGATTACTATTATCCAGAAAATGTTTTCCAGGAAACTAACTAGCCTTTCCACTAATTTCATCTCCAAGACTTTCATGGCTATGGAAGCCAGACTTATAGATATGCAAATCCTGGCTCACTTTTAGGTCCTTCTTATGAAGCAGCAACACCATGGTCTGTCTTCTGTCCTCCAAATTATCACCAATGCTGATTAATAGACTGAAGAGTTAGGTCATGACTAAGAAAGTCTGTCAACATCTTTAAGATTCCAATTTACATATTTTGACCTGCTCTACGTCTTTTGTTGTTGTGTGATGCCCTATGTCAAATGTCTTCACTCTTTCACTCCTACCATCTCCAATCTTGTCCTCGTCTGTAAGTCTCTGCTATGAAGAGAAAAATAAAGATATCACTGAAAATTCACACCTTTCCTTCATCCTCAACATACTCCTTTCCTGCCTTGACTTGTTTCTGAAGTTCTGCCTTGACCTTCCTGCTTTCTCCTGTGTATCGACAGAATCCTCCTTTATTTGTTTTTTAGCCTACAACTAGATCTTCCTCATTATCTCTCTTTAGCTTTCGCATTACATCTGTAAGCCAGTTTTCTGGCTTCTTCATACTTCTAGTTCTAGTCATCGTGTCTATAATTTCAATCCCACTTTTGAATCACATTATCCACTTTCTTTTCCCTAAATTTATCTTTTTTTTCCCTAAGCAGGTTTCAGTTGTTGTTGTTTGTATGCTCTTCTTCAGATTTAACCAAAGGTTATTTTTCTGTTTTTCTCCTAACTCACATTTTAGTCTCAAAACATCCTTAGTTTATTTGTTTGCAATTCTTTCTACTTTTAGCTATTTGAATACATTCCTTTTTTTATTTGTTCATATTAAATGATTCTTACTCTACTCCTGCTTACATACACACATACACACACACACACACACACACACACACACACACACACACACACACACACATATATATATATATATATACATATATATATAATATGCCTAGCAACTGGGCTCTTGTATAGTTAAGCAAGTTTTCCTTTGCTTACTTCATAGAAATAACATGTCATGCCTAGCTGGGATGCATACAGACATAATTGCATGTACAGTACAAAGAGATTCCTTAGAGGATCCGTCCATGAAACAGCTTTGCTGAATTGTCATTTGTCAATTTCATCAAATTTGTCCCTATTTTTCTAGCCTTAGGAAATCCTTCTCAGTAATTTATTATTTATTCACAGCAAATACATGCTGTACACTCACCTAATCTATAGGCTTACAACAGGGATCATAGCTTTCACAGCATTCTTGAATGCACAGACAACTGTTTAGCAATTATATTCATGCCTGGACGACAAAGCACAATTATAAAATATAAATACATTTTGCGACAGAATATTTTTAAGATAACTTTTTGTTTGTTTTTGCAACAAATAAATGCATTTGTACCATGGGAATTGATGGACAAATTCCTACAAGATTACAGAAAATGATGCTTGTATAATTCCCTATAAAAAGGCAAAGATTTTTTTTTTGTGTAGAAATGCATATTATTCTTAGGACTAAAAACACTAAAAGAATCGATGTTTTTTATTTTTTATGTGAAGAGAAATCATAGCTACAATTTCGATGTGAATGCCTTGCTGATAAAGCGCTTTCTAATTTTCTAATGATCATTTTAACATTATCTTGTTTCTGCCTACAAATGTTAATGCCTGTACTCTGCTTTGAGATTATCATGCATGTATGTCAGGATATGATACCAGGGTCCTCAAACAAGTGCAAATGGACAAAATAAACACATTAATATTTTGTGACAATATTTCAAATGTAAAGTAGCAGTTTTCTTGTTCTTGTTTTATAAGCACATAGCTGTGATATGATTTAAATAAACACAACCAGAAAAATATCAAAATATAAAATGTCCATGGTTGCTGTAACTTAAAAAATGCTCACAACCAAATCACTTACTTTTGATAGCTAGCTGAGTATGGCAAGCTCTTTGAAAGACGAAAGCACAATAGTTTTGTCAATGATACTCATAAATGTGATCACAAAACAATACAATTGTTAAATACCTTTTCGAACTCTAAAAATCACACACACACACACACACACACACACACACACACACACACACACACACACACACACACACACACACACACACACTCGTCCGTGCACGCACACACACACACACACTCACAATATTTTTGATGGAAGGTAAAATCACTGTCCATCCCATAATGTGTGTGTGTGGGGGGCTGTGTCTCACAACCCTGCTACATACTGTATGTGTGTGTGTATATATATATACATATATATATATATATATATATATATATATATATATATGTATGCATATTAGAGTGTTGATCACTAATGTGTAACACTTAATCCTGGCACCTTGTAAGAACATTTAAGAACAGTGGCTCATCAGCTGGCACATTTGTCTTAGGTGCTGGTAAACTATTCTCACCCCAGGCACTTCAATTATTTTTGTCTGGCAGTTGGTGTGGAGGATTAGAGGATTGGGTATAAGGCTATGAGCTGTTAATGAGCCACTTCCTGTGGAACAGGGATTCATTCCCTCAGCCTTCATTTGCATACTGTGTGACACTGAGTAATTCACTTATCCCGATAGTTCTTTGAGGAAAGTGAAAATTATGGCCAGACTCAATGGTCTCCTGGACTCCATACCTAGTAGCTACCTATATATATATAGCTGTACATTTCTAGTAAATGTATTTAGCAAATTTTGTCATGATGTTATAACACTGAGAGTTGAGGATTTTAGGTTTAAAAAGTAAGCAACTTTATCTTTGTGTGATGTGTTTCACTATGTACATGTGAAAATGCTGTGAGGCGAGACAAACATTAATCTAATAGCACAAAGGTTCATCTTTTCATAGAAGCTGCTGTAATGACAACTTAATACAGGCACACTCTTCAGATGTGCTCATTCCATACTCTGAACAGAATTCATGTTCCGATAACTACTGGAAACTCAGTATAATATGATACACTAGGCTGTCAATGTCAAAGCCTTCTGTAGCCTACATTGAGGACTATGTGGAAAATGGAAAATATCTGTCACCCCTGGAAAATGCTTATCAAAACTACAAGAACATTATACTGGGATGGAGAGGTACAAAATGATATGAAGACTGACATTCCGTGCTTTAGGATATAAATGCAGGTCAATGCTGAATTTGACAGGCTCACATTTTCATCAGTTCAGGGAGTTCAAGCCATGCTGTATTTCAAATGACAAAAAAAGTTACTTTTCCAAATAAATATATGTAATTATTACTTATGTCATAATGACAAGTCAACACAGATATATTCTGGTTATGTTTTGCATTATCCAGCATTTAATAAAATATTTTTTACCAGATATAATAGAAAGTGTATATAAAAAATAAGTCAGCATTTGACAGTGAAAGAAATGAAATCACTATCCACTATCCACTTGAGTAGGGGATAGATTCAGTGTTGTAATGTGGTATAGTATGTGATGTGTGTCTGAGTGTGCTGTGTAGTAGTTGTGTTACAGAAAGGGTTTTCATAAGGCAAGGCATAGGGCTGGGACCGGGGCATTGGCATGATTAGGGTTATTACACATATGTAAATCCCCATACCATCCTTATTGATGTATATTGACCCTAACCCTATCCTTGCTGTGGACCCTTCTTATGAATACAACCCTATACCGTACCTTAGAAAAAAATGTCTACCATAGTACCACTATTAAAGTGCATCTAAACCTAGTATTAAGACTTTAGTTAAGCATTTGTGATTACTTGTTGTTTCCATTTCTTGTTTTTTTCAGTCAGTGAATTTTTGAAATCTAGAGCTTAAGTAGCCATGTCTCAATGTCTGTGCTTTTGGATAATTCACCATATATTCAACTGTACCAGTGTTGCATTTTGAGTCTTTTAAATACAATGAACTTAAAAGTAGATACTTTTCTGGTAAATGTAGTTTCAATAAAAAATTTTCAGTGAATTGTAGAGTTAATAAATTATACCACACTTACATCTATATTAATCTATCTATACACACACACACACACCCACACACACACACACACACACACACACACACACACACACACACACACACACACACACACACACACACACACACACAAATATATATATACTTACAGTTGGTGGTACAATATTGCAGCAGCAGATAGGTGTGTAGCACAGTAGCACAGCAGAGAGCATTGTTGCTACACAGCAAGAGGTTTTCTGGTTTGATTCTCGGATGGGGTACCTTCTGTGGGTCTATATTATAACACTGAAGTCTAAAAATTTCGAATGTTATAATATCGAACCCAGTAGAGCGAACACTGGAAATAGCGAAGCTGCAGAACACCAAATACTTTCCTAGGGAAAGTATTCAGTGGGCCATTTCTGCAGCTTTGCTATTTCTTCAACTGTGGAGCAAAGGTTACGGACTGGGTTAAGGTAAGTGTGCGAACGAAGTTGAGTATGCGATTGGGCGTGGGTTAGGAGAGTTAGGGTTAGGGCGTGGGTCAGGTAAGTGTGCGATATTGTGGACGTGAGGGTTAGGGTGTGGTAGGTGAGTTAGGGTTAGGGAGCGGGTAAGGTGAGTGTGCAATAGTTAGGGACCTTAGGGTTAGGGTTGGGTTAAGGTAAGTGGATAGCTAGTGGTGTATGTCTGGTTTAGTGTAGGGTTTTGTGAAGTGTATGAGTGTGGATTATTTATTTTGATGTGCTTGTGTTGTGTATATGTTTGTCAGAACAGGGAATTTTTTCCCTGAGAAAAAATTCGCTATTCTGACTGTTCGGTTTTCTCATGTTTCGATTGGATGGGTTCGATATTATAACATTCAAAGTTTTTAGACTTCGATGTTATAATATAGACCCACCTTCTGTGTGGAGTCTGAATGTCATCCCTGTATTTGCTTGGATTTCCACTGGGTTCCCTACCATATTCCTAAGATATGCAGTAGGTGGATCGGACACTCTAAATTGGCTATGGTGTGAATATGCATGTGAGTGTGTGGTATTGAAGAATAACCATGGCAGGGCTAGATAATTGTCACAGTTGAAGTGACACCACTACCATATGTGCAAAATTGGGAAAAATGGGATGTGGATGGATGGATACATATATAGATAGATGGATAGACAGATAGATATACTGGACTCCGTTCGTTTGATATAATTTTAGATGTTAAGTTTTACACTGGTGTTTATTTCAAGTAATGTATTTTTTTACCTTGTGCATTTATTTTTGTGATAGGAGTGTAAGTCAATCTTATGTTAGATTGACTTACACACCTAGAGGTATGCTGCAATTTGGGAGGGCTTTGTGAGATTACACACTGTTGGCTACAGGAGTTTAACATTTTCCACACTGTTAGGCAGTCTCAGAGTTGGATTACTTATAATTAGCAGGGGCATGTGGGTGCAACAGCTTTGCTCCCCTTGCAAAAACACTGTTGCAGATTCAATAAAGTCAAATTGATTCCGTAAAACCATGTTCACATTGTTTCAGCATGCCATTTTGTATATAGTAAGTGCCACTACGTGGTATGTAGAGCCATGCAAAACAAGGCAAACATCTTGACATGCTAATCACAGCTTAAGCAGCTGAATTGTATGCTAATCAACCAATCCAAGATGGAGAAGCTATTCAACACATTATAAAGCAACCATGTACCCTTTTCCTAGACCTATCCAAAGCCTTTGACACTGTCTCCCACTCCATTCCCCTGCCCCAACTCTCCCAACTCAACCTATCCCCTTATACAACATCCTGGTTATTCATCTACCTCTCTGAAAGGCAGCAAGTTGTAAAATGGAAATCCTCTACCTAATCCTTCCTATACAACCCCACCGGCATTCCCCAAGGCTTTGTCCTTGGCCCCTTACTCTTCAACATAGTCATTAATAACTATCACCACTCTATCCCTGAGTCCTCCCTGATCCAGTATGCAGATGACTCTACTAGCATTTGAACTGCTGACTCCCCCTCTGACCTGCTACTCAAGACCCAGTCTGCTTTCACTAAAACAGAAACTTGCATGCAGAACAACCATCTTGCCCTGAATGCAAATAAAACAAAACTAATGATCTTTACTATCTCCAGAAGCTCAGCAATTGATAACATCTCCTTTTCAATAACTAGCCAAAATAACACCTTAAATGAAACTCTGCCACACACCAAACACCGTGGTATCATTGATGAGCATCTGAAATTCGACACCTATATACAAACAGCCATTAAAAAAACACCAAAAGCTAGGACTCCTATACCGACACAACTACTACCTGACTCCCTCCACCAGAAAGACCTTAGCATCCTCCTACCTTCTTCCCTAATTAATATATGGCACCCCTCTGCTCACCAACCTCCAACATGGCTTACAATCCAGACTGGATCCCAGCTACAATAAAATCTGCAAATCCGCCACCAACTGCAAAAACACATCCCACCACTGCAAGTCCCTCCAGTCTCTACAGTGACTAGAACTTCCTAACTACCTGAACTTTCTTAAACTCACCACTGCCCATAAACTTATGTTCAAGCAATCCAGATGCCCTGCTCTCTCCTCCTCCTTAATCCCCTACATAAATAACTGCTCACTCCAATCAGAAAATCAAAACCTCTTTCAAATCCACAATCCTTTCCATCCACCTGGACAACTTCTGCTATCATACTCCATAGCCAAACTATGGAACTCTCCCCCACTCTCTTCACAATACCCAAACTACACCAACTTCATATCCTCCTACATGCCTACCTATCCTCAAATTGGATATGTCCCTGCGCTTCTCCTACTTGAGTTCCTCCACTACCATGCATTCAGCAGCCCAACCTCTTCTCACCACCAATCAACCTTCCACTCAGCTAAACCACTAAATCCACTGCTAAACTGCTATTATATTTTTCCTTTATCTTTTTTGCATATTACACTTTGTTTGAGACTTGTACTTCTGAAATGGTTGCTACCACATTTCTATAAATAACAGCTAACCTTATTGCCATTCTAAAGTATACTAACAGCTACTCTTTAAAACATTCTTTTCTTTGTACATGCTTGCCTACTATCTACTAGACAAACGTGTCTTCTGTTAAATGTATCTCTGTTTCCATCTACTTCTGAAATATAGAAACCCTAAATTTTCCAAATGTTTAATTAGTTACAGACTGAATATGTAATGTTTTGTCCACTGCCACTACAGCTACTCTGTATTCAAATGTATTTGTTTTAATCCTTTGTGCTTCATTTTACTCTGTGAATAATATATATACCATGCTTGATGTTTGTGTTTATAATTGCCTATGAACTTATATGTCTGTATTCTATTGTCTATGGAGCTTTTCTCCCCGGGCCTTCACTGAAAACTGTCTCTTCTTGGTCTAGTGAACTTCCCCAGTCATCAAACTGAAAATAAATAATAAATAAGAGTAGAGTTAACTCTGGTTTTCCCTGTGAATTCTAAAACATTTGAAATACAGCCACAGAAACTAGGCTACAGGAAAAGAATGTTAGGGGCTACTGTGGCTCTTATTTATGTGGATGTGCAGCAGGACCAAGTCTATGCTTCTGCTGTTGCTAATAGGCCATGGCCAAGAATGAGAAGGGTGTTTAGACCCTGTTTAACTTTTCACAATCTGCATGAGGTGGAAATTGTAGAGTGCTACAGGGTGGATAGAGACACACTACAGGAACTCTGCAACCTCTGTCATCCTCAACTGATAGAAATGCCAAGCCAAGGGGAACCAATACCAGTGAAGACTAAGGCATGCGTAGCACTTAGGATTTTAGCTACAGGAACCTTCCCTACACCAACAGGGGGTGTCACAGACATCAGCATCCATCAGTCCTGAATGCAATGCTACAAGATGCCAGCGAGTACATATACTTTCCCCCATACACCTGAGGACAGAGCCAGAACTATGCAGGAGTTCTACCCTGTAGCACACTACCCTGAAGTCCTGCGTGCCATAGACTGTACACATGTAGAAATCAAAGCACCACCTGGGGAACAGGGAGGCATGTACATAAATAGAAATAGCTACCACTCCATTAACTGACAGGTCATGTGTAACACTAAGAGAATCATCCTGAATGTGTGTGATGGCAACCCAAGCAATTAGCACTATTCACATATCTGGCACAACTGCCAACTGTATGAGATGTTTACAAGGGAGGATAGCCCACAGGGTCATTTACTGGGGGATGCAGGTTATGCACCGGAACCATGGTTGATGGTGTCCATCAGAAATGCACACACACACCAACTAAAGAATGTCATAATTATGCATGTGCTCAAACAAGAAATATCATACAGAGTGTGTGTTGGGCTGCTGAGGTTGCAGCTACCTAGATACAGCTGGGGGGAGCTCTGCAGTACATTTCCCATACATGTGCTGAATGAAATATTCTCTATCTGTGCCATGCTTCACAGTATCAACAGCTTCAGCAGGAACAACAATGGGAAGGGCCACACATCCCACCACCACTGGCAAGGTCACCAACAGCCGCATGCAGGTGAGGAAGGGGGACCACAGACACTGTGGGTGTATGCAGACATAGGTGTGCACAATATAGCCTCACACTGGCCAAGAGGCAACACATAATACACATGTTCACCACCTAAGGGACTAAAACCTTCACCCTACGCACATACATACAATAACACTGATGCCAGGCAATGCTCATGATCTTTACTTACCAATGTAATGGCGAAGTACTACTAGTATCAGCCCTGAACTAAACCTCTTGCAACTGCCGGATTTCCAAGGTAAGTGTTGAACCAGGGATAGAAAAATACATCGAAAACGAAGAAAGTACAAACTGTGAACTCTCTTTCGGCTTTTCCCGGTTAGGGGTCACCACAGGGGAACTCCAGTCCGCTAATGATTGGCAGTGTATTTTTATGGTGCTGAGTTGCCAGCCTGATGCTCATCCTTCAAAGAAGGCACACCCATTCACACACGCACCTACCTGCATGTCTTTAAACATCACTCGACCGCAGGGAGGACATGCAGACTCCACACAGAAGGCGCTGCAGCTTAGAATCGAATGGGAGAACCTCTTGCTGTGAGGTGACTGCACTAACCACTGCACCACTGTGGCCAAAGTACAAACTGTGAACTAAAAAACAAAAAAACGGCCCAGGCTAATGGTATAAAAAACAGTTTAATACAGTTTACTAAGTGCTTTTGTAGGTACAAATGCTCCCACTTCTTCAGACTGAATTACAAAGTTAATGAGAAACGTTTAAATACCATTCAAATAGACACATGACAGTCAGCTGATCAAAGAAATTCAATAAAACTTGAATAATGGTTTAAAAACATAAATTAATCAATATACACACAAACATATAAAATTGTATATACAAATATAAATAGAAATATAAATAGAAAATTCCATCTTGGTCAATTTATACTAGTTTATACCCTAATAGTAGAATGAACATTATCTCCTCAAGTTCTTTAACTTTAAAATGCAAGCTTTAGAGCATGCATCATTTAACCCAGGATATTTAAAAGCATCTAATTTAAGCTGCCTTAGTTTATAGAAAAATACATGTCTAAGATTATAAATGACTAGCATATCCTTGCACATTGTTACTTGGTAATGTAAGTAAGTATAAGGTGGGTGATTTTTACAGCAATTACATCAAGATGTGACAGCAGTTACATATGTGAATACGTGTCCTCTGTCAGCTAATAGGCCTCATGTATCAAAGATTCATACATTCATACATCTAATATGTACAGATTTTCACCAGATGTCTAATGTTTGGCCAAATGTTATTGTAACGGTAAATCATTAGAGTGAAGTTAATTTACAAACAAACAATGGGAGAATACATGTATATCTTCCAAATATGCAACAAAATCTAGAAGATTTAAGATTTTTTTCTTGGAAATGTTTACATAAATATTTTTATACCCCAAGTAGACTCCAGAGAATTTTTCCTCAGGTAGACAACAAATGTTGGAGATGTGACAGTGAAGATAAAGATACTTGGGAACATATTTTCTGAGAGTATTGTGGGCTGGCAGACTTTAGGGATTCCTTGCACGATGTACTGACAGAGATGCTGGGTGGGCAGACTGGTGTGATGAGGGAGATGATTTTTCTGAGCTATGATACAGAATCGGAATTGCCTAGACATGGTAAGGCCTTGCTCTGTCTAATTATGGTGGCTGCCAAAAAAGCAATTACTAGAAAATGGAAATCTAAATCTAAACCAGCTATATTAAAAGTAGTGAATATAGTAACAGAGATAAAACAAATGCAATCAAGATCTTTAGAAAAGGATAAGAGCAAGCTATGTAGGAAAAAATGGAATTGTGGGAACAATACGTACAGGAGAGGAATGATGTTTAAAAGAAGGCAGGACTTAAATGAACTATGCAATTGTTGACTGAAAATAATTGGGTAAATTATAAGTAATGTATAATGTTTGCAGCTGGAAGTGTGTCAGTATGATATGTGATGCAATATGCTTGCAACTAGGATTGTCTGTGTGGTTCATTTTCATTTATATAAATGTATGATTGCTTATATCATAAGCGATGGTTTAATAAAGATGTTTCTTCTTCAAAAAAGGGGCAGAAATTTAATCATTTGTGTAATGTTGCTTAGGTTATATGATATATAGCAATATTTGTGAAGTCTGATGTTTCTTGTGACACAGGCAAATTTACATTTAAACAAAAATAATCAAATTGTATTAAATTAACATTGTGTCACAAGTGATAATTCAATAAAGGTGTTTAACAAAATAATGACACACATTTCAGTTTCAGACATCATATCCCTCAGGAAAAAATACATAAAAATAGTAATGCAAAACATATTATTTTATCAACTACATAAGTTAGTAAGACCAGAATGTTTAAAAACCCTCCCATGTTTTGGGCCTTTGTCACACTTTTATTTATAGCTTGGTCCAGCTTTTGTCTAAGAGGTTGTGAGGCATGTACACATTACAAAAACCTGTAAGAAAGCAGTACAATTTGCAAAACAACATCACAAACAAATATGCACTAAGAAATGTCAGCTATGCACCCTGAGTATCAGACAAAAGACTTTTGTTTCTCTGAATCCAAAAGACAGAATCAAGAATAGGGCACAGTTATCACCATTTGCACAGGGTGTTGTATGACGGGAGCAGAATGCCTAGTCTGGCACAAAAGGTAGAGAGTGTGTTTGAGAAAGTAAGAGAAACAGGCAGACATTTGGATAAAGTATCAAATGGCCACTGAGACAGGATGAGCTGTATGCCTCATGACTGACCCAGGTAACTGTTATGTGAGTGTGTCCATATGGGCACTCCAGGTGAAATTGGTGTGGGAGTGTCTGCAAGAACACAGCTAAGCTCTGTGCTAGCTCTACTTCCTGGTATGTTAGACAGGTGTGTGCCATGCATGTAGAGGTGACAATCCATTGTCATTGTCCCTGACCCCAAGAACTGACTCTGCCAGGAGTTGCACTGGCATGACCATGACCATGGTCAGATACACTGCTGCTACTTGAATGCGACTGATGTCTGCTGGATGGGCTTTTCTCATGAGTACACTCAAGACTACAAACCCTTAGCCTGCCACGTCTGGGTGTGGATACCTCAACCACTGACAGTGTAGTGGATGTAGTGCCACTTTGGGAGCATGCTCAGGCATAGCCACATCAGTTAACATCAGGTGATGTGGCTGACCTACTTCCATTTGAATGCCGTCCCCCTCCCAGCAGATGTTCCCCTCACAGACAGCACCCATTCCAATGTGTTTTTCATCCAATCCATTGAATTGGCAGCACAGTGGAGGCAGTCATGCATGTCAGCCTGTTCTACATCTACAACCTTAAGCATTTCCTCAGAGGCGCTAGTGGAACATGCCTGTGCCTCCATTATGGCCCTAAACATACTTCGAGTAGCACCAAAAGACACATGAAGATCAGCTTGAGGATGGACAGCAGGCCTCCTCCGAGCACCCCTAACAACCCTCTTGTATGGTACCTCACCCACACATTGTCTGCAGCCAGAGTCAACAAGGTCACCATTTTCACAATAACAAATAACACAGGCGGAAACATTGGTTGCCTTTATATGTCCATTAACAATACAATTAACTGAAACTTGGATGAGATGTCCACCCCAAGCCCATGTGTAATGAACCAGAATGTGTTGTTAACTGTATCAATCTATAAATAGCCCCCCCCCCATCAAAAAATTATTAAACCAACTTAACCATTGCTTTAAATATTTTACTATACATGAAATCTTTATAAATTGGCATATGTAGGCTTACCTGAAAGCTCCTCCTGTGACATACTTGTTCTCCCTAAAACAGCAACACCAACATCAATCGCATACTGTTGTGCACCTTCCACTGAGTTCTATGGACCCCTGACAGTGGACAGGAACTCTTCATTTTGTGTCAGTGGTGGTTCTGTAGCAGCTCCCCCAAGAAGCCAGATGGCCATGGGTTACTGCACCTGCTCTCTTTCGGGCTGATGAAATCCTGTCTGTGGCCCTATGACACACCTGATCATATATCCTGTCATGCCTCCCAATAGCATTATCGTCACTCACTATCTGGTTCCAAATTTGCATTCTTCAAGACATATCTCCACATCTTCTCTTAAGCAGAAAGGCACCTTGTTGATAAAAGGCTTGGACAATGATGTCATTCTCAGAGTCATTGAAGGGGGGTTGTGAGGACTGGGACACTTGGGTGCCATAGTTCTAGACATAAAACACAAAATTATACTACACATAAATATCACATAAAAATCCTGCTAAGATATATCATATATTATTAGTTTTTTCAATTTTACCCACTGGAGAAACAAAAATCTTCCACAGTTATTCAAATAAAAAAGGGTTATGTGGTTGTAACACATCACAGTGCTTCCACAGTTCTTCAAATTAAAAAAAAGGGTTATGTGGTTGTAACATATCACAGTCACACACAAACTAAGGTTTGATATAAACAAAATACTAACAATAGCAAAGCAAACCTCTGTAAAAACATTTTTGATTGTGGCAACACAGAAATTGAACTTGTTTCCCCTCCGCCAAAACAGGCAAATGACATTTTGTACCATACAAGAAATAACACATCCAGTCGATTATTATAAGTGTTTAAAAACAAAGGTTATCAAAAAACAAGTGTGCACATTTACCACAGAGGAGTCATTTTTATGCAATTGCTAGTCACCTCTACCTGTGCCCAGCATTCCCCTAGAGGTGCCAATGGGCCACACTAAAAGGCTAACACCCATGTGTCATTGACAATATATGACATTTACAGTTCACTGAAACAGCATAGAAGTGTGTAAAGAGCAACAGTTGTAACAGTAACACTTGTGATGACAGTTAATAAGGTTGTGTATCTGAGAAAGTAAAATGCCGTGACAGCCATCAGTAAATTCTAAGAAGTGCATACAGATAAAAGTTGCATTTGCTAATGCATATATCTATCTATCTATATATATATATATATATATATATATATATATATATATATATATATATTTTTTTTTTTTTTCCCTAGTTACATATGAGCAAATACAGTAGATCAGTAGCCTTCTAAGCAGATAAATCCAAAGTAATAGCAATCTTCTTCTGTGTTATCCACATACACAACTCATCTCACCTTCAGGTTCCCTAGCTATATGGTTACCTTTTTATAGTGTAGAGTCAGGCCTGTTAGCACGGTGAAGATACAAATGAGGTGTGAACTCATTAGAGTTGCTGAATCTCAAGTTCTTGTCTTCATGTAGAAGATGTAAAGATAGTGGAGGCACTCCCTCAGTGTTTGTTGCTAATTGGTTGTAACTGTGAATGATTAATTCAGAGAAGTAAATTCTGAACAGTAGGGACTCCAGAACAGACTCTGTGGAACACCACTCATTACTGGCCTGCTGGTTGAAGTAGAGTCTCCTATTTTGACTGTGTGAGTTCTATTGGTGAGCCAGTTTGCTACCACCTGACAATATACAAGTGGATACTCAGCTGGGTGAGTTTATCAATACTGCCAGAGTGGGGGATGGTGTCAAAGGACATGGTTAAGTCCAGGTAGACTGTATGCACAGTTTTACCCTCATCAAGAGCTTTCATGACTGTCTCAAAGAAGTCCAACAAGTTTAACAGGCACAATCTCCCTCTGACAAAGCCAAGCTGGGTAGGGTTGATTGTTTGCAGATTATCTATATCTTTGTTGATAAGGTCCATGATGATATACTCCATGACCTTGCAGATAAGGTCGGTTAGGCCTCTGGGTCTATATTTCCCAGGGTCCATGGATGCACCCATTTATGCAAAGGGGTGACTGTAGCTGTACTCTCTTCAGCAGGGATGAAACCCATACTAAGGCTGTGGTTGAACAAGCTATCCAGTGGTGCTCCTAATTCCTGTTTTAATCCATTAAGAACACAGCCTGGGATGTTGCTTGGTCCCATTGAGACTATGTTTTTACCCTTGGAGAGGGTGTTTAAGACTTGTTTCTAGGATATATTAGGTGAGAAACAGGTGATAGGGATGCTTTGTGGTATATGTGGAGGGGACAGGGGAATGAACTTTGCATTGAACCTGTCATCCAGAAGGTTAACTATATCCACCAGTTCTGTATATGTAGTACCATCAACTATAAATTCTGCACAAATATGGGATTTTTCTTTGCGATTTTGGATATTGCTAAAGCATGCCTTATGGTTTTCCTTAGCTGTGGATGCTAATTTGGATTGATAAGTAGCATTAGAGGACTTTACAAGATGCCTTATTTGCCCATTCAAGTTGAGGAGGGAGTGTTTTCAGGTTTGAGACCATAACTTCCTACTCTTAGACAGTAATTTCTTCCTATTATTATATAGCCTGTTAATTGCTGATGTCCACCAGGCAGGTTTCTTCCTTGAGGATCTTGCTTTGGTCCTAGCAGATACCAGCAGAGTTAATATACTTGTATAGATGCCCGTATAAAGCATTAGTGTACATCCCAGCATAGGTAACCTCTCCATCAGTGAGAGAAGGAAGCATGAAGCTATTTATGCTTTCACGTAAGAGGTCATAATTGGCCTTGGAGAAGTTTTTAGTCTGGTTGCTGCTGGGGCGGGGGTCTGGTATTATTGTACACTCCAAAGATACTGATTTGTGGACAGGCCTTACCAGGGAGGTAGCACACTTGGGGTGGTACAACAATCCCCTATATTGGTGAACACCAGATCCAAAATGTTTGAGCCCCTTGTGAGAGTGTCAACCAGCTGATCTAGTGCATTAGAGTTAACTGTTTGAGCCCCTTGTGGGGGTGTCAGCCAGCTGATCCATGGCATTGTTGTTTGGGTTTGTGCACTACCAGTAAATGTGATAACACCCATTGGTGAAAAATCACTTTGAACTATTGCTGTTTTCCCTGGTTGGACATATCTGGTGGTTGAAGGAAAGGTGCCCAATTTAGGGCAGAGAAGTGGGGTGTTAAGGAGTCCAGAATCCTTGTTGGACTTATTGTAAAGCACGACATCTGAAGACTGCTACAGGGGGGACTATACCAGCTCTTAGTACAAGTCTGAGGCATGGAGTAGTCTGGCCAAGGCTGTTCTACATGGTGACTGGCATTCCACACATTGGAGAGCAGTGTAGGCATCATTTTATTGACCTGAAAAGGTGCAAGTGGAGATGCACTCAACCAGTGGCTGGATGAGTTCAGGGCTGCTGATATCGCACAGTTGTGTAAGTATACTGATAAAGAAAATTTATTGCAGATAGAAAGCTGCATATAGGCAAGAATAGTAGGCATAATGCTCCTCTCCTGTTCTCTCCTCTTTATTCTAAAGCCAACAAAGAGATTATGGTGAAGAGAGATGCCCATGCTAAGCATCTAGAGAGAATGAGGGAATCAACGGGTATGCATGCAGAGCAGCATGGCTATTATTTTAGCTAACATGTTGCTTTTCTATACAGTAGCACCAAATTAAGCATACATATCCTAACTGGGAATGCAAGTATGCATTCTTTGGTCTGTAGCATAAGCTGACTGTAGGAGTTGAGTGCAATACTGTAGTCAGACTTTGTGAGTTCAAATACCACAAGTAACAAATACATGTAAGCAGATTCCTTTAAAATATTACATAATTTAATTTCAACAGAAGCCCCATTGAGGTGGAGTTTTTACCCTTGGAGAGGGTGTTTACGATTTGCTTCTTGGAGATACTAGGTGAGAAACAGGTGATGGGGATGTTTTGTGGTATATGTGGTGGTGACAGGGGAATGAAGTTTGCACTTAACCTGTCATCCAGCAGGTTAGCTATATCCACCAGTTCTGCATAGGTAGTATACAAAATTAAGTCAGGGTCTATGGTTATTCATCGAAGGGTAAAAGCATCAAACAGCATTAAATTGTAAATGCTGTTCATCAAAATGCACATCCCCACTAATTATATATACCAACTCCGAGATCACAATACAGAGGGGGAAGGGTAAATTTCCTTATCCCTACCATAATGCAATCTTAATCAGAGTAGCTCAATGAATGGCATGTTTGACAATACATAGATGTTCAATGTTTTGTTCTTTGATGGATAGACATGTATCCATTAACTTAATCTGTATAATTTGACCAAACATATGTGCAATATATGCACATTGCAATGATTACTTTGAGCAATCACTACTTATAGTTTGTAGATATTAAGAAGTATACTTAAATGTAAAAGTATAGATAAATATAAAAAAACTTTATTATTGTGATAATGCATTGTACATCATAGATTATGGTACTAATTGCCTGTTTTTAGCTCTTACCACAATCCTTATCTGTCTTTTTTATTTTTCTATGTGTCATCAAAATGATTCCATGTCATGCATCTCTGACAAATCACAAAATGCTTTACAGCACTAGGAATTAGGCCATCACCTGTGGCTCATCCTTCCCCTGCTCCACTGGCTCTTGCACCAATGACCAGCACATCTAGAATACAATCTGGAAGTACTGCATCTGCTGCTCCTGCACTAACTGGGACCTCCACATCAGGTAACATTACTCAGACGGTTGGTGCTGCGGTACTCTCTAGCAGTACTGGCAGAGGTGGGCACTTTATCATCTGCAAAAAGTTGCCAGGCTTAATGCATAGGGTCCTGTACAGCACCATTGGTGCATGCCTATGCCAGATGGAAAGGATATTCTCTTTTATGGTCCAGAGGAGAAGATCTCAAGCACTCTGACAGCCAATGGAGTAAGGGGAAAGTGATGACAGTGCTGCAGGTGAGAACTAGATTCTCACCATCCCCGTGTTTGATGGGCATGGGCAATTGTTGTCCCCTCTCAAACCTCAACCATGGCATTCCCAACCTGTCATGTCCCTCACATCCCTGTGTATTGTCTTTTGTGTCCTGTTTGTTTGCATCTGCTTCCTCACCTACCCTATTTACCCGACCCAGAAATACCTATATTTTTACCCAACATTCCTCTTTTAATGAAGTAAAAACAAAAAATGGGCACCTGTACCACAAAAAATATCATCCCATACATAGCTCTCCACTTAACCTGAGTGTCTTCTTGACCCATTTGATTTAGCCCAATTGGCTATACAACAGGATTTTGTTGTTGTCACCCCTCTTGGTTGAGGTGACAGTCCAAATTCAGCTAATATTCTGTACACATTTTTATTTTACACTGTTGAAGAAGTGGATAGCTATGGTTCTTTCCTACTTCTCTCTTTCACATTCTGAGATTGCTTTATTTTTGTTCTTCCTCCTGCTTGCCCCCCATTTCAGCATTTTCCTATATACCCCATTTTAACACCTTTAATCTGGTCCAAAAATCTAATCACACACTACACAGAAGCAATGAAGTGCTTCACTTTTTGTCCTTTGTGTTTGTCCCAAGTTTGGCATTGCACAGTAATGCTGAGCAGCAGCGAATGACTCTTCAATGGTGTGCACACCTCTGCACAATGCTGCTTAAACAAGCTGCACTAAGTAACACACAGAAAATGTAAAATAAAGAATTATGTCAATGCATTATAAATACATATCATATTTAAAACTAATATATACACCTGGATTCAAACCCTGCATCATCTGGGCTCAAAAAGAAATCTATCAATGCATTTGCACATGCTGCCTTAGAGTCACTAAGGCAGCAGGAGTGTCTCTTACACTCCTCAGTACTAGCCACAATATTATCAATGAAACAGAGGGTCATGTATGCTCATCACTTAACTAATTGCAAATGGGGAAAGCAGTATAAATATGTATCTCACATATACAAACACTTTGCCATCAATTGTGCAAACCATCTACTCAGCAGTGTGCTATGACAATTACATGATAGCATGAATTATTGATGTTTACTGCCCATTTAGTTTTATTCTCATAAATATACATGTAAAAACACAAACAAAGGGAAGACACTTTTTAAGGAAAGAATACATCTTTACACTGTAGCCATGTGTTACCTGCATCAATGTACTTGAAACTTAGTCCCTCAATAGTTGTTCCTAAATACATCAACTATACTACAGAAATAAATAAAAAATGCTTTGTTATATACCATGTACATCTTTATACTGACAATACACATTCATGTTTT
>NC_056737.1:1433403148-1433470648 GCF_019279795.1 Protopterus annectens
CCAATCACGAACACTTTATTTAATTATACATTAAAAAGATTGAGTGCTTTCTTCCCTTTCCATAGGGATTTCATCAGAATCCTATGGAATGGTATAGCTAGTGTGACATTACATGGCATTCATCTATACATATATGATTGTAAAGTTTAAATCAGGCCCAGTCTACTGCTGTGTGTATGTGTGTGTATGTGTGTGTGTGTGTGTGTGTGTGTGTGTGTGTGTGTGTGTGTGTGTGTGTGTGTGTGTGTGTGTGTGTGTGTTTGTGTGTGTGTGTAATTGGTGGTACATTATGGTCATTGTATGATCTTTGAAATCACTCTTCATTTCACTACCACTTAGGGAACCTTTCACATAGCACCCTGCATCCACCATCCTCCTTTTTCCTCTGGCCACATGACATCCTTCCTGCAGAGGAGTGGAGGTTGTCCACATGTCAAATATGCATACACACATCATGAAGCAAAATCCTTATATGATTGTCTGCAAACCATCTCCAGACCACTGCATGTGTGATTGCTAATTCTGTCATAGTGTGGTGCACGTCTTATATGGTCAGTGGCAGTATGTAATGCAATACAACAAATGTATTAACTTATTTATTTCTTTAGCATTTGTTTACTGGAAAAGTCTGACTGGGTCATGAGGTATCCATTTTCAGTGGAGGCCAGTGGAGAAATGCTCCAGATACATATGGTTAACAGAATGAAAAACAAGACAGACATCATAAAAAGTCATAACATTCAAGCACAAATATGAAAACAACACATTAGTTTGTCAGAATGAGAGCTTAACAGACATAATAACATCATAATATTCAAGCACAAGTTTTGAAAAACTATGCATTCGTTTGTCAGAATAAAAACTCAACAGGCATAATAAAGTCATAGTGTTCAAGCATAAATTATATGGAAAGCCTGATGATAGGAAGATGCAGCATTATTTACATAATAGATGATTATCATAATGATTATTCATATTCTAGAGGTCATGAAATATGGTAACAGATTATATTGGTCAAGGCATAGGATAGTATGAGTAGAGAAGTGTAGAGTGTGATAGAGGGGATTGTGGAATAGATGTGGAAAAGGTATGGGTATAACCCATACCTCTCAACTGTCCAGAATTTCACAGAACGTCCAGATCTTTGATTCATATTTTTGGAATTTTCCTCATAAAATGTGTTGTTTTCTGGCAAATAACTGGGATGATGTAAGAACTGAAATCACTAAATCATGACATCCATTTGCATTTTGGACTTTATATCCTACAGAAAATGCATGATAACACAAATCCTTTTATTCTAGCAGTTTTCTAAGTTTATAAGAGCAATATTTAAGATCTTTTTGGGCCTTCGTCCCCTCATTATGTCAGGCTTTGTCAAGATTTCTTATATTAACAGGTTGAAAGGTATGGACCTCAGAGTAGTATGTGTGGAAGAAGGTAGGGTAGGGTAGGTTATTAGTGAGGATAGAGAGAGTAGAGGTGAAAAAAGCATAAGAGTACCTCAGCCTGGGCTCATATAGGAACAAATCCAAGCTTTGTTGAAGCATTCTTTTATAGATCTTTTGAATGAGTGCAAGTTAGTAGCAGTTTTGATAGTTAAAGGAAGGGAGTTCCATAGTTTTGCCACAGAGCAGGAGCAAAGGCTTAGGCCTAGGGTTTTGTTAAGTTTATAAATTGTAAGATGTCTGTCTTCAGATCTGAGATGTTTATTTGGGTTATAAAAGGTGATTAATGGGCTAAAAGCAGGACAAGCTTGTGGGGTGTGGATGATTTTGTATACCATAGTAAGTTGTATGTATTGATAGTGGAGGGGATATGTATTGGAGGTAGAGTATCAAATATACACATACACACAACAGCCCTACTATATTCCATCATATCGATATGGGGATTTTTTTCATGGTATAATAATGGCTAGGATTTCATGTGATGCTGGCCATTAGCCTAATAATGTCCTATGACCCTGTAAACAGTTGACATGTCAATGTTACTGTCATTGACGTACTATATTGAGGTGTGGATGTACAGTATGGCTACAAGAAGGTCCTACAATCTGTGATGTGAGCTAATGTACTGATGGCTATTGCTGCTATCACAATACATGCTCCTTCTATGACAGCTATAGTGATATGCCAACTGACAACTGTTGACATGGCATAATACACTTTTATATATATTTCTGGTGTTTTAGGACTTGTGTTGTTGTAGTGGAGATCAACCTTCTACAAATTTCACATTTTGCCATCAGTGACAGTTGCAGTATGGCACAGGTGTGCATGTGTCTACATGCCATCACTAAATGTTCTGTGACAGACATCAATATTAATTCATATTGATTGCATGGTTAAATAAGTCTTGTCTCATACACATTATGTTATGCTGTGATATACACAACCAGTGTACCGCATGTTTTGATGCAATTGCAACCCTGTGGAATTCATTGTATGTGCATTTGTGTTGCAATACCCAGGGATTACTGTGGTGGTCAGCAGCACCATTGTGTGACTAAGCATTTATGTCTGGAAATGTTCTGTATGAGACACAAACAATTGATCTGTAATGTGCACTGATATGACATCAAGCCACTCAAATAGGGAGTGCACATGAAACACATATAGGCATATGTTGTGCAAGTGATGTAAGTACGTAACATTGGTACAGCTGTATGACTGTGTGCATAGCAACAGTGTGTGGAATGTGATGAATGACCATGGTTGTATTTGGAGGTCTTTTCACACATCATTTATTCCAACACATATGAATTAAGTGAAATACACAACTAAGCACAGATCACAATATGCATCCTTCTGACTGGGGAACACCATCATCTGATGTATGGAGTTATAGACCCATCCTGACTCTCCTCATCTGTGAGGTAGACAAAGGCATCATCATGGAACTTATGTAAAAGGACACAGATAGTATCCCAACTGTGTATCAAAACCCACATTTGATTTGTTAAGGTACATCATGTCTCCAACCAAAAACAATGGCCTGCACATAACTTCAGTGGTAATAATCAGTTGTATTGTCATACTACATAACATACTTGAATCAATATTACAAAAGGCAAACCAGTTTCAGCCAAAGCCTTCATCAGTGCCATAACTGTTCTAAAGAAAAACAAATTCAGGAAAAAGGTGAATCACCAGCATATATAGGCAGTTAAATCCACCCCCTAGAAAATCACCCCAATCATAATACATCATTTAAACCAGGAGGAAACAACTCCCCCAACTTAATAATCCAAAAACATTCTCTATTATTCAACACCTGATGCCAGCCCAACCTATTAGTCCCCCTAAAAGTAATACAATCTAAAACAATAAATCTAAAAGGTGCATTGGGATGCTTAAATGTATGTTTATATAATGCATCTGAAGACTGGTGATTCCTGATGTCACAAATATGTTCTGAAACATACATTAAATTGCCTTGATGTCTGTCCCACATAAAAAGCTGAACAACTGCATTCTACCAAATATATAATCCAATCAGAAATGCACATATTTAAACAAAGGATATCAAATATTCTAGCTGTAATAGCTGATGGAAATTGTTTAATTTTCATAACAAATTTACAAACTGTGCAGTGTCCACAGGGGTAACACCCCATCAAAGATATCCCCTCCATAGAATATTGGATATAAGAACCAGAATGATGCATTTTTTAAATGGTTCAAAAAAGCTCCAATGGTCTTCCCACATCCATATGGAAAGGCACAGTGAGGTGGCAATAACTGTGCTAACTTGTTATCCATCACATTTGTCCCTCAATGTTTCTCAATCAAATTAGAAAAAAGCCCTAGTGTTACCAGCAACATTAGTAATACAATGTATACATTTGTCCCTTTAGTCTTTTGTTTTATATTTTAATAACAATGTCCTATCCTTAGACTGAGCAAATTCATGGCTTGATGAATGTCAACCCTATTTTAAACTCTAGATAAAACTCTGGCAACCAGTTCCTCATTATGTTTATTTAACTCAGCAATACATGAACAAATTCTTTTAACCCACAATAATTGGGATTGTGGAATATTTCTAATAATAAGCGGTGGATAGCAACATTATGTCTGTTAGATGTTTTTGCTGTCTTCAGGAAGGTTACCAAGGTCAAGCATAATGACAAGAATATCATCCTGTGTAACTGACCTGGCCAAGGCACTTGACACAAATCTACAGTCACGTATTACAGAGAAACTGTCTCAGGTGTCCATAAACACCTATGTATGTCACCAAGTGGTAGCCAATTTGATCCATACATGACAGATAAATATGTTGCAGTGTGTGAAGTCAGTTCTTTCTAGAATCTAGTGTCGAGGTCCATACCCCAGAGCTCGCTGCTAGACCCTTTCCTGTACATTATTTTTAAATCTCAGACATCAAAACTGACTTACACATCCTTTCTCCAACCAGCTTTGTGGAGAACATCAAACTGTGAACAATCATTGAATCTAAGTGTGGTATTGGTATAATGCATACAGTATCAACACACACAAATGATTGCTGCCACAGCCATGGGAACATGGTAGATGAAAAAAATCATAGGGGGATTATTTCTATTATTAAAGCAAATGCACAAGGTAATTACAATATTGACAGCACACCCCTATGAGCAGACCAAGTGGTATGTGACCAGTGTGCTCAGGTAGCCCATCAGCATCTGTCCACAGTAATGACCACTCCCTTGCATGTAACACAACTTCTGAGTATGTGCAGGAAATCCACATCAAAGGGCATTATAGTTCCATTGTTCTCAGCCCTCATCACACCAGTAATTGAGTACAATGTACCTTTTTTGCATGTCCTTCCCAACACATCTTTCTGTGATGAGCTAGTCATGTGTACCATTGTTGCCACAGTGAGCTCCTGCGCATTGTATTGGCCTTACCAAAATATTAGTTTTGATGTATTAACATTAGGGTATGATATTGCAGAAATCCCTTCAAGGTCCTATACAAGATGCATGCGTGATTGTTTCTGTGATGCACACAGTAAATACATAGCTGGTATAAAACACTTATGGCATGGGTTACATTCATGAACGTGTAGAATGTGGCATATATATGGCAAGCACACCTGTCAAGTAGCCAGGATTGCTTGTAATTTCAAATACAGTTGTACCACTGGCCCTACCAACACCTCCAGCAGATGTTATAACTATTATAATTGCACTCTTTTAAGGACCAAGACTAGTAATGGATGTTTTCTCATTTAAAGCTGGTTTATTAGTTGCATCCAATAATAATTGCCAAAAACATTCATGTGCTTCAAGGTATGCTACCCAATTGCCACACCTTTCGGATAACAAAACCTTCTCCAAAACAAACAAAAAATGTAAATTTCTTAAAATGTAAACAATTAATTGGATGTTTACTTAGTGCATTTGCCACATCGCCACTAGAAACAGGATAAACATGCTGATAAAACCTTTTTTTTCAAAGCATTCTCAATCTTGCCCACATAAAATGCTGGGCATGTTAAGCAATGGGTAAGTACACCACACCTTTAGTATTGCAATTAAATTTACCATTTGGAGGTGATCCTTTAGGGAAATGGGGTAACATAAAGTTAATCCCTTCCCAAATACATCTACACTGATAACACTAGAGTGCAATGTATGAGTAGTGCTGCACTCCTGAGTGTGTTGTCCTATAGATGAGGCATTAAACTGAGGTCTGAACTGGTGATAGCTTATGTGGATGCAAGAGATTCAATGGCACGTATTAAAAAGAATAGCTTGAAATTCCTTGATGGTCTGGCTAAATTTTATCTAGTAGAATAAATACCACCTTAGGTCTCTCCTAAAAAGACACAGCTAGCCTAATGAGACTAAGCTAATCAGCAGAGAATAAATAAAAGTCAGTCTAGGCCTTATGTTTATAATGCACTAAATGTACAGTGGGTTTATCTAGAAACTTTTTTGTTATGGCAAGATTTAGAACAAGGAAAAGCATTGATGCTTTTTATCTGAAAATGACAAACTGGTTTGTGTAACCTTGCATGCTAGGTTTTACAGCTTAACATTTTTTTTTTGCAATTATCAAGTTAAATATCATAAAGAAATGAGATGTCAAAATGAGTGGTCAATAAAAGAAATGTATGTAACTTAAATAAGTTGCTTTACATACACCTGTTGCAAAGAATTACTGCAGTATAAATACGTCCCAGTTGTGATTTTCTTTGCCTTTGTAAGAAGTGTTTTGAAAGCTTCATTAAAAAACAGATAAAAGTGCTTAGCAATTTCATTGTAATTAAAAATCTTCACTCATTATAATGTATTCTTGCATGAAATATTTTGTTAAGCTGTTCTGTATTTCTTCATCTTGTATCTTGCTTGTCATTAGCAAGTACAGTGAAAGTACACAGTTAAAATGTTTCACAGAGTTATAGTATCTTAATATATATGTTCTTCCCTATCAAACTGTATCAGTCATTTTATTATATTTAATGTAGTTGGTTGGTATTCATAGCCCAAAGGTTTGCAGTTCCAGAATGCTGAGTACAGGTTATTTCAGATGATTAGGGTAATGGGAAATGTTGTGCGAGAAAATGCACACCTTCCTAAAACTGCTTAAAATGGCAAAATAATTGGTTAGCTATACAGGAATTAATCTGTTAATGTGTAAAGTGTTGACTTACTTTGGATTTTTTCGAAAGCTGTGGATGAGCAAGGCAGTACTCAAGTCATATTGAAATAATGGTGGATAGTTAATGCAAGTAGCATTCAGTGCAGCTATTGAGAATAAATTTAAAAAATATATAAAGGATTAGTGTATTGAGTATATTAGTGTCCTTATGTAGATACACTGATTAGTTCTTAGAAAGTTGTAAAAAGAAGAAGAAAGGAAACCTGGAAAATAGAGAGACATAAAACAAGGGACATGCAGAAGGAAGATATCAAGAGTGTTATGTTTCTTGACGCAGGACTGGAGAGGTTCTGTATTTTTAGTGTGATATAGTCCCTCATATTTTTCAAATATTGTCTTATATGAGAGGGAAGTTAGGGAAGAAAGAAGAGAAGAGGGTGTAAGACAGACTATTCGGGAATGAGGGAGGTGTAGAGAAGTTGCACCAATGTACAACCTGGTCAGGAGGTCCTCAAATGTTTCCACAGCCTGGTGGTCATGCAGTGGAAGTCAAAAGTCAAGCAAAATGGAGACAATAAGTTCACTCATAAACAGGTGTTACATCACTATATACTTTACTGACCATGGTTACCAAACATCTAATGAGCAGGTATAAGATATGAAATAACTTTACATTTTACATGGAGAAAATAATCTGCAAAATGGTAACGATAAACATCTAGCAAGCAGATATATGGTGTGAAATTGTAATACATTTTGTACTGAGGAAATATTCTACAATATTGTTGTGATATGGATTATGCTGGAAAGGTTAAAGGTATTACAGTACTTCTGCCTGTCTACATTAATTATGAATTATATGCATGGTTTCTTAAAAAAATATAGACTACATTCATTTTATGTGCATCACAATGATTTACTTAACATATTGACTTCAGAAACATGAATAATGTTTGCATAGCCGCCAGCAACTTTGGTTAGCATATCAAGCCTTCCTTGTGCCCAATGTCTGTTATACCTTACCTTTTAGGTAGACCAAAATGGATGTATAGTTGTTTAGCTATCATATATGTGTATGCATACCTTTGTAAGGCAATAATTTTTTTTTAATTTAATCACAAATAATATATTTAGTAAATAACAAAAAATGCAATTCATACCCTTTTCCTCACTGTAGTGTGATCTTGGAGTTAGAATATATAAGTAGCAGAGGGTGTGGGGGGTGCTAGGGGGCTTCACCCCTGCAAAACGGTAGGAAATTTTCTGCCTCATAGACAATGTTTTTTCTGGATGGTGAGCAGTCGAATGGCGATTGTTTCCTACAAAAGAATTGACATTCTAAGCAATTGGCATGATGGTTTTTCGTTCTTCTAGGCCAGGGATGTGAATGGTTTTGATAGTAAACCTATATATATATATATATATATATATATATATATATATATATATATATATATATATATATATATATATATCACACACACACACACACAGATAGATAGATAGATAGATAGATAGATAGATAGATAGATAGATAGATAGATAGATAGATTGATAGATATAGACACAGATACAAATATAGATACAGATATAGATATATAGATATATAGATATATGATTGTTATATGATATATGGCTGCATGTATTTCATCACATGCTGAAACATTGGGATTTTTGTCAGTGGAGCAGTTGGTTGAATTATGTAATGAATGAAGTCCATTGATCATTACATAATTCTAGGACTTGTTCCCTTTCATCGAGTTTATAAAACCCTGGAGTTAAGATATTTAACTTCTGTGAGTGTGGGGCACAATGTACCCCATGTAAAAGGTGTTTTTTTGGTTTTCTTTTGATAATTGCAAATGTTAACTTATTGATTTACATTTGCAATTAGTTTTTGCTGATTTTCGTGGCAATAGTAATTGCCAATGAGTTTGTTTGATGTTCTGTATTTTGATCACACTCATCAGCGATTATTCATTATAAACTCATGTATCTATCTGTTATACACACACACACATATATATATACATACATATACACACACACATATGGTATCTATCTATATATATATATATATATATATATATATATATATATATATATATATATATATATATATATATATAGTTGGGGGGGTGAGGGGCAGAGCCCACCACCTAGTTTCCTTTAAAAGAAGAAAATAACACATAAAGTACAGATTTTAAATGCCCCCCACACCCCCCCAACTATATATGCCAACTCCAGGGTCGCATGACATTGAGGAGGGGACAACTCCCTGTTATTTGCCTTGAATACTGGTTTTCGATCAAATGAAATTTTGATCAAATGGGTTTAGGTCAAATGGTCTTTCAATCAAATGAAGTAGACCCATATATATATATATATATATATATATATATCTATATATATATATATATATATATATATATATATATATATATATATATATATAGATAGATATAGATATAAAGTTAATTTTGTGCATGTGTATGTTTACTTATTTTCATATACATGTAGTGATGTTTGCATTTATACACACATTTCTAGTTTCATATACCTGCATGTATATAACATATATTCACATTGCTATCCTGCCGCTATTTACAGAACTATACAAATGAAGAAGAAAAAAGTGAAAGGTAAAAGTACTTACCGCTGATCTCTGGCCTGCCTACTTGGACCTGCAAAACCCATTCAGACAGTTGGTGGGCCTTCTTACTCCGGATGTCATCATACTTGTGTCAAACTGCTGCCCCAGCGTGGGTGACCCTTGCCAGAAATGACAGGTTGTCACCTAACTCCTGTCAGATGTCTATTTTTTTTTCACTCAGTGGCAGACACCACATTATCACGTTTCTCCAGGTATGACTACTGAAAGAGGTAGGCCATGATTTTAGTCTCCCTGTCTGACCTGCTTGAGCTTAACCATGAACCTTTACAGATGCTTCCATATTTAAAAATTGCCAGAAAAGAATGATGAACAGAAGTGTAGTACAGGGGTTCAAAGGGTATGAACCACACCCTCTTAGGTGTGATAGCACCATTCCCAGCCCATGCAACTGTATATGGGTATTACCCATGAAAGTGATAGCAGTGTCAAGTTTGATTTATGTTTTATATTGCAGCAGTCACATAAAATTTTTTTTAATAAATGCAAGCTGCGGTGGTACAGTGGTAGCATTGTTGCCTCACAGCAAGAGGTTTTCCTGTTTGATTCACAGCTGGAGTGCCTTCTGTGTGGAGTCTGCATGTCCTCTCCGCGGTCGAGTGGCCTCTGAAAGACATACGTGAATGCGCGTGCCTTCGTTGAAGGTTGGGCATTGGGCTGGCAATTCGGCACCATAACAAAATCTACTGCCAATCATTAGTGGACCGGAGTTCCGCTGTGGCGACCCCTAAGCGGGAAAAGCCAAAAAGACAAACAGCCACTCAGTGCTGACTCTAGATGATTGTCACTGGTGAAGTGACACCCCAACCCTATGTACAAAAAAATGGGAAAAAGGGGTAGTAGATGGATGGATGGATGCACACCTTATTTCAGTATGAAAAGGGAAATCATTGATCCATCTGTTGTTTTAACCTGTATCTTACTATGTATTTGTTTAAGCAGAGGAATGCTCTGACCTCAATTCCAGAATGTCATTATGGTAATGCATTACTAAGTTAAGGCAGCATGACTGTAAAAGCAGTGCTTGTGCTATTCTTTTTATAATTAGTATTTTGTTACAGCATTACATTAATAAGATGTTTATGGAGTTATTTAGAGTAAGTGAGTGTTAGAAAGTGATAAGATGTGTCACGTCATGACAAATACATACAAATTCCACTTTAGTACATTCCAACTGAAATATTAAGTCTCTCTCTCTCTCTCTCTCTCTATATATATATATATATATATATATATATATATAGATATCACTAAATGCTCTGGCATATTTATATTTCATGGAGGCATTCCATTTGCTGCTGCTCTTTCCTGCAGTCTGCTCAGCTGAGAACAACTCATCCATGACTACCTGATATAATTTAGCTTCTGTGAGACACTTACACCAACATGCATCAGTGGGATTCTCAAAGGTCAGCTTTGCTGATCTTCATTTGCATAAAAAATTCATGAATGAGCTAACATTTTCATCATTGGCTTCATATTTAGCTGTGCTCTGCCAAGCTCAGTGGTAATTGCTGTGAGAAAGCACACAATTATTAAAGTAGGCTATTAAATCTTTACAATTAGATATTATTGAAAAATGATTCAAATTTAATTCAATGGATACTTTTCCTTTGTAGAAATTCACTGAAATCAAAAGCAAGTGACATCAATATGCAAATGCTGTATGTTGATGCCTATCAGAGGTGAAACAATGACGGTGACATTTATTAGTTGTGCATACACGGCAGTGTAATTTGCACAAAATAAGTTCAGGGGAGACAACATTGAACACTGCATTCTGTGCCAATTAGATTATGAGAAGTTCATATTGATATATGAAATGATAGATGGTTACACTGGTGCTTCAATTTGTTCATTAAACTGAGCATGGTAGAGATGAAAAAGCTTAAAAGTACTTTGAAAAATGTAGAAGTCTGCCTCACTTGATTGAAATGACTGTTATTTGTTGTCAGAATACTGGGATAAAATTAGTAAAACTGCTGCAATCATTCCTTAGGTTAATGATGCTATGTGTTTGGTTTGAACTTAAGTTTCATTTTTTTTTTCTTTGAGTTGATGTAATCATTGCATAGCAAGGAATTGTTAAGACTGCAAATGTGTTGTAATACAGTTCCTTTGGATGATGTTTTAAGTGTTTTGCTACAGGAATGATGAGCAGGTTAAATTTCCTAAAATCAGATTCCCTAAGTTAGTACAGCATGTTGTTTCAGATTAAAGCATGATGCAGTAACAGGGATGCAGACAAAGGAAAAGAAACATCAGCCATGAGGAGAACTGTGTCCTCATCATGCTCTCAAGACCTATGGCAAGTATCTGTTTGGCAAAGTGGTCCATAACAAGCTGAGAGAGTTAGGATGGTGACCCAAGTGGTTTTGGATATAAATGCAGTTGGGGAGGGGAACTAAACATTAACACAGTGCAGTAAAAGGCCCAATGGCATAGTGGGACTTACCAAAGCAATGGCTAGGAAAAATGCAGTTGCCCATAGAAGTACCAGTGGGGACTTTCTAGACTTAATCCATTTGGAGAGATAATTGCAACACCAGTGAGGACGCCACAGGCATAATCAGTGGTGGTGTGAAGACTGACAATTACCCACCTCAGCAGCAACCACAGTTGTACACTCAGGGAGGTAAGTACATCTCCAATGGGAAATTCATATACTGAAAATTACTACAGAAATTAATTGGTTATAAGTAACACATGGCAGTTTGTTTCACAAGTTAACACTCCCCCTTCTGACCATCAGAAAAATGGTCTGAGTGTGCATGCTAAGTGTCCTCCACATCTCATTATACAAAATTCCTTACTGTGGTCCAAGGACTCATTAAAATTGTCATCAATTATTCCTTCACAGGGTCAGCAACAGAAATGAACTCCTCTGTGCCAGTACTGCTGTAACATGTCAATAGTAGAATGGCTGTTGAGGATGACAAATTAACAGTTATAGTTATGACACAGCCTGAGGGCAGTAGCACACAGATGCCAAGTGTAATGGCAGTATCACACACAACACAGCAGGAGCATAACTCTGCAGGAAGTAACATTCTGTCACATATTCAAGCAGATGAGGACATTGCATTGCAGGTAGTACAAGTAGGGACACAATGTACCCCAATACCACATGACAGGAACACCTTCAGTAGGTTGATATGATCTTCAGGGTAGAAGTTTTGACTGTAACAGCTGTGCAAAAGGATGCCAGTCACAGGCACATGTCTCAGCTACCTTTAGAGACACAAAATAAATGATCTGCCCAAAAGATGTGCTGTGACATTGTTCAGGCTCAGTGCATTGCACAGAGAGTCATCTAGAGATGGTCAGAGTACTGCAGAGTATATTTCAAGATCTTCACACTACATGGAAATAGTAGAGAGTAGAGATAATGCCATGATCACATTTCTGTGCAGTATAGTGGCACACGTAGCCAGCTCTTCCTCCATGTGTATACTAGTTAGGATGTAACATACTCAAGTAGCAAGCAGTGGTGGAAGGGGATGAGAATGGGGTACTTTCCAGACATGTAGGGGCATAGTGAGGTTGTACATCACTTATTTCTTAGGAAAATATGAGAAAAATTGGAGAAAGTCAACATCAAGCTCAAATGCTAGCACTTCCTCATGATCACATCACCCACACTATCCTTAGAGGAAGGAAGTTGTGTATTACACATACGACCTACTGAAAGTCATAGCAGATAGTCTAACTAGTGAAAATATCATATTAGAATTCACCAGCATGCATTTCACTACACTAATGTTACTAATTAAAAAATGTTGGGGGGTGGATCTGCACACTATAATGTAGACCACTACTAAAGGCTTATTTAGTAGCATGTATTTGGCTTGAGTAAAGCTAATGCCTGCAATAAAATGAAACATAAAAACAAATCAAAAAAAGATTGTGGGGAAACAGGAGGCTTCAATACAGAACACTATTAAGGGCTCAACACACAGTGGAAATAAATAATTACTTAAGTAACACTAATCCTGCAACTAACAACAGCTTTGTTGCCACTTCACCCTCAGTACTGCACAAATAATGATTGCTATTACTTCTGGTGACAGAAAAAATTAATTTGTTGTGCAGTACCTTAATAGGGGAAGAGAAAATTATTTCCAATCTAATATAGTAGAAATACAGAAACATTAGAACATACCACAAGAAATGTTATCCATTTTTCATCTCACTTGGAAGGGAGCATCTCTTAAAAAGTTTAAGGTGGAATTCAACAACAATATAAGCAATGCATAGAATTTTTACAAGGCATTTTATTTTTATTTATTTTTTATTTCACATTTGTTGACCGGGATAGTCCGACTGGTTGCATGTCCATTTTCAGCGGAGGCCCAGGGAGAAAAGCTCCAAGGGTAAGCAGATACAGCATTACATAATACCAGCATTACATATTACAAACAGACTATTTACAGAGATTACATAAGGAAGCAAGTTAAACAAGTTCCACAGGTTATAGTTAATCCTGAGCGCAAGTCAGGATTAAATTAAATTACACAGTAAACTGGTTAACAGATTTTTACACATTCTAGAGAGAGTTAGCCAGGCTTGATACATTGACATAGCCAGTTAAGTGACAAATGTTGTTTGAGTCTAGTTTTAAATTGACCTAAGGTGGAAAGTAAGGTAATATCAGCTGGAAGAGAGTTCCAGGATCTACTTACAGAGTTTGCAAAGAGAGAATCACCGGCTGTGTTATTAATTTTGCTAGTCTGAATTAGTAGTTTGTTAGAGGATCTAAGTGGTCTAGGATTGTTATAGGGGGTGATAATATTTTTAAGTGCAGGAGTATTGTCCGGATTATAGAGGATTTTATAGGCCATAATCAGTTGGTTATACTGGATTAGGCTGGGTAGTTCAAGCCACCCAAGCTGATTTAGATTGATGCAGTGATGTGTCCTAAAAGGCAGCCCAGTGGCAAACCTGGCAATGTGGTTGTAGCAAATTGAGAGTTTGTTAAGGACAGTCTTGTTTAAATTCAAGAGTAGAGGGGATCATACAGAAGGGTTGAAAGAAGGTGAGAGCGAGCTATGGCAATTTTAGCTGGAGGGGTTACGAAGGCTTTTATTCTGTAAAGTGACCCTAGTTTTTTATTGATGGTTTTGATAGTTTGATTAACATGTAGGTCAAATGTTAGATTATTGTCTATGATGACACCTAATAGTTTTGTAGATGGGTCAGGGGAGATTATTGTGCCATCATTTGATTTTATGGTAAAGGTGAAAGCGGTAGACCTACGTGTTGGTGAAAATATCAGCATTTTAGTTTTATTTGGGATTTAGGATGAGACGATGTTCAGAAAGCCAGTTTTCTATTGTATTAAAGGTGGTCTGGGTAGCTGACCATAACTCTACTGGAGGTGTGGCTGAGCAAATCAGAGTAGAGTCATCAGCATATTGGATACAGCTGACTTTTGGGATGACAGTATAAAGGTCGTTAATGAAGATGGAGAACAGCAAGGGCCCTAGTATACAGCCTTGTGGTACTCCAAGGGTGTTGGGTAGAATGTTAGAGAGTTTGTTCTGCCAGAGGACAGCGTGCTGTCGACCATTCAGGTAGGATTGACACCATTGAAGGGCTCCAGTATCTAGACAGAATGTTTGCAGGGTGTGGATTAAAAGTTGGTGATCAACCATATCGAATGCCTTGGAAAGATCCAAAAAGAGGGCTGAGGATATATAATTATTGTTGCGATTATGGTTTATGGTGTTGGTAAAGGCTAGGAGGGCTGAAGTAGTGCTGTGATGAGGATGGAAGCCATGCTGAGTGTCTGCCATAAGGTGATTCTGGATTAGGTGGTGCATGAGTTGTCTATGAATACATTTTTCCATAATCTTTGCAAGTGGAGAGAGTATAGCTATTGGCCTATAATTGGAGAATTCAGTAGAGCTGCCTCCTTTGTGAAGTGGGATTACATAGGATATTTTCCAGATGGTGGGAAGTTTAGCTTCTACTATGGTTTGATTGATTAGTATTGAGACGGGGTAAGCAATAGCATCAGCTGATTTTTGTAGGTACTCGGCAGGGAGTTGATCAGCAGAAAGTGTAGTGGGTTTTAATTGTTTGATCAAGGTACGGATAAGTGAAGTGGTGACTGGTTGGAAGCTGAACGCGAGTAGGTTTCTAGGGGTGCTGCTTTCAGGACCAGGGGAGCTAGGAGGTAGTTGGCTAGCTAGGGCTTGAATTGTCTCAGTAAAGAATTGGTTAAAACTATCAGAAACATCTTCAGGGGTTTTATCAATAGTTGCAGCAGGGATTGGGGTTGAAGTTTGTCCAGGATGTAGTAGATTATTTAAACCTGCCCAAAACTTCTGAGGGTTATTTTGATTTACTGTCTGTAAATTACAGTAGTATTGTTTTTTGTCTTGTAAAATTGATTTTTTTTGTTTTCGTTCCTGGATTGCCTGTATTTAATGTGATCTTGAGGGTCTTTAGAAGAACACCATAAAGCCCATGCTTTGTTTCTAAGGGTAATTTTGAGTTTAGACTCTATAGAAAGCCATGGCACAGTTTTTGCCTTGGTTCTCTTTAAACGAACAGGTGCATGCAAATCAAGGATCTCAAGGAATTTGTTGTTAAAGTATGCTACTGCTTCCTTTAAGAGGAGGTGTTTTAGAATAGACCAATTACATGAGTTTAGTTCTTAATGGAATTTGGCAGGGTCAAAGTTTTTATTGTTTCTAACCTTTCTGAGTAAGGGTTGTTGGGAATTAATGATTTTATGCTTAATTACATATGTGAGAAGGTGATCGCTTAGGCCATTAAGGAGGGTACCAGAGGTGTACAGTTGGGGGTGACTATTTATGAGTACCCAGTCAAGTATACTTTCTTTTTGGTTGGGTTTACCTATCCTGGTATGGGTGGATATAATTTGTGTAAATGCATGCAGGTTAATATGGGTGGTTGGGGATTCTGAGGAACAGGTGCCCCAGTCTATGTTAAAGTCTCCAAGTAGTAGGGTTTCTTGGGGGTAGTGACATGATAGCCAGTGCAGGATATCTTCAAATGTAGATATATTGTTACCTGGGGGAATGTACATACAGATGATATTAATGCATTTATTTTTATTAAGTTGCAATTTGGTGGCAAGAATCTCTGAGTTATTAATCTGAGGTGGTTGTACTACATCTATGGTGACATTCAACTCAGATTTATAGAGTACGGCTACCCCACCCCCCTTCCTCGAAGCATGATCCAGCCTGTGTATGTTGTACCCAGGTGGTAACACTTCATTGTCTATAGTGTTAGGTTTTAACCAGGTTTCAGATGAACAGAGAATCTCAGGGGAGTGGACATCCAGAAGTGCATGTAATTCATGTACCTTGTTATTAATGCTTCTAATATTGAGATGACAGACTAGGAGAGAGTTAGTTGGCCTATTAATTGTAGGTTTGTAGCTTAGATTGCAAGTAGAGGGGGTATGTGTATCTGAAGTGAGTGGACTAGGGTTGGGGTGAATTTCACCACCAAGTATTAGGTTGAGTCTATACTTGGTGATGACCTTCAGGAATTTGTTTATTAGTTTGTGGTAGTGTTTGGATCTAGAGCTAATGTGCCTGGGGTTGAGATGTTGATAGAACAAGATGTTGGATAGGATCTGGTACTGTAAGTATGGTTGAAAGTCGAAGGATTTACAGCTGGGGTGATAATATTGCCTTTTGGGACCTGAAATCCCGTGAGAAACTGGTTTTCATACAAGGTAAGGAGGTATGGTGTGAACAAGAGGGGTAGTAAAGAGGAGTATATCATTATCTGTGATTCAGCTAGTGAGTTAAGGAACTGTTTTACCTGGTGATGCAACACCAGAAGAAAGAGTGGTGAGGTAAAGGTACTGGAAGTGGGATGGGAGAATGTCAGATGAAAGCTAAGAGGTGCTATTAAAATGTAGGTAGTAGAATGGGGATGGGTGGAATTATCCCAGATGAAAGCAGATAGGATCTAGAAAGTGGGGGAGTGGCTGTAGTACTATAAATTTAGAGGTTCTGGGGGCGGGAAGAAATTGGGGGCAGGGAGGGGAGCGAAGAGAGCCCGAGCGTAGTGAGGGCGAATGTAGCAGGGCTATTGCAGGTTACAAGGTTTCCTAAAGTGTCCTAAAGCTATAAGGTAAGTATTACAGCTCTTAATGTAAGAGTCAATTTACTTAAGTTACAGGGGAAGGAGGCAACCACTCAAGTAGAAACAAAGAGCCCTATGGCTGACCAATATGGTGATCTGCTTAATTACACAGCACTGTAAGTGAAAGCTTAACAAATGCTTTTTGTGTGTGCAACCTATTCTGTTTAAATGTTGAGAGAAACTGATTGCAGTCCTGTAGACACCGTTTTGTAGGGAACTGTAGAGTTCAACTAGGAAAAGAGAAAAGCAGAGATTCTAGGGTAAGCATGAAGGCAACAACAGGCAGTTATTATATAATAATGCATTCAGAAAGGTTTGGTGGGGGGGGTAAAGTAGCATACTTCAGAATGAACTAAGATTTATAGCTAAGAAACTTAAGCAAGAGAGCAATGCAGTAAATAAACACTTGC
This sequence comes from Protopterus annectens, assembly GCF_019279795.1. Taxonomy (NCBI): domain Eukaryota; kingdom Metazoa; phylum Chordata; order Ceratodontiformes; family Protopteridae; genus Protopterus; species Protopterus annectens. Next base: position 1,433,420,959 of record NC_056737.1, read on the forward strand.
CAGATTTTAAAGATATACCAGAAAAACTAAATCAATTGTTCACAATTGTACAACTGGAAAATTGCCAGTAAAAGCACTTCAGGTATAGCTAGCCCAAGTTATTCAAGTCATAAAAGCACTTCTTCAATGTGTGTGTGCAATTTAAACATTAAAAACACATACAGCAAGTGGGAGTTCTGATTATACACTTTCTCTAGGTACAGGTTCAGTTTAAACACAAATATTACCACAGAAATTCAGTAAAGTCACTAGCTACTTATAGAGCCTCTGGAAAAAAAATAGAGCAGTCTGTGCAGAATCAGAATTTAGCAGCAGGTCATTCAGTTACACAAAAAACAGTAAAAGATCCATACAATGAAGAAACTTACACTAAGTCACACCAGATCAGCCAATGGGGGAAAAGAGAGGGAAATCCTAAGCACCTAGATTTGAAAATGATGCCTGTACTGAATTGTAGCAGTTTAAACTGCTTGAGGAAAGAGGGGTGTGGGGGAAAAGAGAAGGCAGTAGGAGTGGTTACAGGGAATACCCTGATTGACTCAAGACACCACACCAGAGGTAGGTTGAATGTAAGGGCCTAAAATCTGCACTCAGCACTGTGTTATTTGCACTCAGTACTTTAATTTTAATGTTACTTGCACTCAGCACTGTAATTTCACTTATGTTTAGCAGGAAAACAGTATACAATTTTGGGAATTTTTACAAGGGTTACTTGTTCAAATGTCAGGCTGTTGCAGTTTACAAGGTTTCCTAAGGTGTCCTAAAGCTATAAGGTAAGTATTACAGCTCTTAATGTAAGACTCAATTTACTTAAGTTACAGGGGAAGGAAGCAACCACTCAAGTAGAAATAAAGAGCCCTATGGCAGACCAATATTCAGTAGAGCAGTACAATAGCAGTATAATAGCAATTATCAAGCAATGTACATTCCAGCAGAAATACTACCTGCATATTTTATTGCAGTTCCTAAACAAAACACATGCAGCAAAAAAATATTTTTATTTAAATGCTGCCAAATCCACTCACTGCACAGATCTCAGTGAACAGTCAGGCATGACAATAACATATGAGGACCATGAGAAGGAAACCAAATGTTTTGGTACTTTTTAATTAATATTTAAAATGGTAGAATGGCAATTGATTGTAGTATGTAAAGTGTTTTAGGTAGTATAATCATTTTTATAATCATTAATCTTTCTTCAAAGATAAAGAAGAGAGTATTCCATTTTGTGTTAAAGACATTATGTCTTCAATATTTTTAGAAAAATTGGTATTAGGAATGTGTTTATTATTTTTCTGAATACCGGTTTCTAAGTATTTAATTTATTTTCCTTCACAGTTAAATTCATATATATATATATATATTTTTAACATACTTTTTGATTTATTTAATCAGTCTTGGTTTTATTATGGTTTATTTTCATAGTGGGGGCTATCATAAGTTGTTTAATTTTCTCAATTAGATTTCCAGTTAAATTGTTAATATCTGCTAACAAAAGTAGAATATCTGCAAACATTTGTAACTTAGAAAATTTTAATTAATTTTAAAACATCCTCTGTTTTTATTTGTTCTAATAATAAAAGCAAATGTTCCTATTACTAAATCAAATAGCTGTGGAGACAATGGACAACCTTGTCTTGTGCTTTTGTTAACTTTAAAATCTTGTGAAAGAAGCATTCCTGTTTTGAGAAAAGCTTTACAGTCTATGTATAAATTAATGCTAATTCAATCCATTTTTCTGTAAAGCCAGAAGTTATGAGTGTTAAATAAAAAGTTATTATCTACTATATCAAATGCTTTTTCAATGTCTAAACTAATTAATGCCAATTTTTTATTTATTTTTTGCTAAATTGATAACTGTTATCAATCTTTTGATGTTATCAAATGCTAAACTATTTATTATAAAAACTGCTTGATCTTTATTCATTATTTTATCCTTAATCTGTTTTAATCTCAGATAATATTATAGTAAATGTTTTATAATAAATATTTATTAAAGAGACTGGTCTATATGATGAAACCAATTCTTTATCTTTTCCTTGTTTAATAGCAGGAAGGACTAAAGAGAATGTCCAAGAGGGTTGACAAGTTTTCATATTTTGAATTATTTCAAATACTTCACTTATTAATGAGATTATCTTTGGTAGTAGAACTTTGAAATTTGTGCAGTTAAACCATCCAGACCTTGTGCTTTACCTATTTTGATATTTTGTATTGTATCATTGATCTCCATTATGGATTTTTTCAGATAATTTTCTTACCTTCATTTAACTGTATATTTGTATTTTTCTTCAAATTATTATTTATATCCTTTTCATCTATGCCTTTTTACTGTTTTTATTTAAGTTTTTATAAATTTTTTTAAACATGGATAGCATTTCAGCAATGTCTGATTTATTCTTTTTGTGTGTAGGATTCATCAAATTATGCATTTAAAATTTTTTGTTCATGAATTTTATCCTATTAGCTATTACATGCATCTTTTTAGATGACATAGCATAATTGAGCGTTTTGATTTTTTGCAATGCTATTTCAATTGTGTGACAGAAAAACATTTGATATTGAGTGGTTAATGACTATATTAATATTAATTCTTTATTATTAATATTTTTACTTTCATTTTTGTTCTAATCTAGCCTTATGAAGTTTATCTTAAATATTAAATATTTCTTTATCCCATTCTTTAAGTTTGTTAGAGGGCCATTGAATCATTACTTTGATACTTTCCTCATTCCCATTGAATTCTAGAAAGTTTTCAATTTGTCCAAGAAGATTAAAGCCTTTCAGATATATTAAATAAGTTGGTATTCTATTTAATATTTAAAAGTTTTTGTTGTCTATTTGAATGTATATACTCATGGCATTGTGGTCAGAAGTTGGGCATGGAAATGTTTTAAATTATTGAAATTTATTAATAATATCTGATAATGCATATATTCTATCACTACATGTTTGTGTCCTATATTCATATGAATAATGGGTATAAAAAAGAGAATTGTTTTCTGATTTTATAATTAAGTGTTTTAAATTATTATTGGTTATCAATTTAATTAGTTATTTTGCTGATGCCGATACTTACACATTTATTTTACTACTCAAATCTTCTTTTTCCAAGATACAATTAAAGTCTCCTACCATTCTAAGACTGCCTTTCCACATAATTTGAAGTCTTTCTAAATAATTTTTAAATGAACTTGTACATTAACTGGGAATCTAATAGAAGTTAACTAGCATGCAAAGTCTATTGTTTTGCTAAATGACTATTGTGGCAAGCATGCAATTATGATTGCTAAACTTATATAATATCTTTGGCATCACTTGAGTTTTTTTTCCAAAGTATGGCTGCACTTCTTTTTTTCCCAAATGTCATTAAGGTTATAATGTCATAACCTGTACTATTTCATAATACATTTGTATTTTATTTAAATAAATATGTTTCTTGGATAAATATGGTATCACCTTTATTTTTAAATATTTGGACAATACTTTTCTTTTGTTGTCATTATTTAGACCATTAACATTAATTGATCTTAACCTAAGTGTTCATATCTTTGTTTTAAGAGAATGTAAATCAATATAAAAGATTTAAGATATTTGTTATTTTTGATTTTTGTTGTTAGGAAATATATCATGGTTGTTGTAAATTTGTTACCATAGTTTCTGTAAGAAATTATTATAGCTTCCTTTTTTAATATAAATCTGCTCCTAATACTTAATATTAAAAACTACCACTAGCATAGATTAAATTCATTATAACTATTAACCTGCTAGAACTGTGGATACAGTATCTATTTAATCTTATAGGCAGATTATCTAAGGTTCATAGGTAGGTACTAGACTATCTGCCCAAGGGCATTTATAAGCCTAGCCAGAGTGTGTCAGATTTCACCGCCCCATTGATTAATTTACTGAGCCTCTGTCAAGAAGAGCCAATGAAGTGATACCAGGGGTGTATTTTCTGTTACCCATCCACTCGTCAAGGTTTCAGTGAGGGGCTCTGCCTAATATAGTTAGGAATTTTGTTCCAAAGCATGGGGAGTCTCTGTGACAGAAATCTATCCCTCCAGCATGTTCTATTTATTGTTGTGGCGAGGTTTAGCTCACTAGAGCGAGTGGCTCGCAGTGACTTGGATTTCTTTAGGTGGAGCATGTCCATCAGTTCTGAGTTGGACATGGCTTTGTAAGTCAGACAGAGATCACCTCTGGGTAAGCGATATGCGACTGAGTACAGCTGGAATTTTTCCAGTCAGGCTGCATAGGACATATGTTTGAGGCCAGTAATCCTTTTGGTGAGGTACTTTTGTGGTCTTTCCAGCTGTTGGAAGTGTCTTGTGAGGTACATCCCAAATGGGGCATTTTACTCTATGATGGGTCTGATAAGTGATGAGTAGAGGTGCACTATAACCTCTTTATTTCTAGATGCAAACCCTTTAATAATTAGATGGGCTACATAGAAGGATTTCCTAACTACTTTGGCAATACGATTGTCAAAGGAGAGATTACTATCTACCTGGGTCCCCAGATTTCTTATTACCTTTTCTGTATTAAGGGGGCTGCCACCTATGTGGTAATTCATGGGTGTTTTGTTTTTCACAAACAGGATGACTATGCATTTTTTGGCATTTAGCTTGAGGCCATGACTTTAACACCAGGTGTCCGTCTCAGTAAGGCCCTTTTGGTGAATGTCCGTGTCAGCTGGAGAATCAATTTTGGCTCCCAGTTTGTGGTCATTGGCGAACTTGGTTAGCCATAGTCCTCCTATGTTTGCCTTTACTTCTGAGAAGTATATGCCGAGCAGTAGGGGTCCCAGGACCGAGCTTTGTGGGACACCACTTGTGACTGGTTTAGAGTCAGACCTGGAGCCCGCTATTCTTACCGTGTGAATTCTATCTGTAAGCCAGTTGGCAACCCATCTCGTGACATAGGGGTTTATGTTCAGGCTGATGAGTTTTTCTATAATTCCCGAGTGGGGAATGGTGTCAAAAGCCTTGGTGAGGTCAAGGTAGGCTATGTGAACTACCTTCTCCTCATCTATGGCCTTGGAGACTGTCTCGAAGAAGTCAACCAGGTTTAGTAGGCATGATCTGCCCTTATCAAAGCCGAACTGGGTCGGGTCAAGTGTTTGGAGGTTCCCAATGCCTTTGTTAATGAGTTCCTTGATGATGCGCTCCATAGCCTTGCAGACCAGGCTAGTCAGGCTTATGGGGCAATGTGGTCCCTCCTTTGTGGAGTGGAATAACCGTTGCTGTACACCATTCTATGGCATGTAGCCTATGGAGAGGCTGAGGATGAACAGTGTGTTTAGGTGGGGGGGTTAGTTCATTCTGTAGTTCATGCAAGACGCAGCCTGGGACACTATCTGGCCCCACTGACGCTGTGCTTTTGGCTTTTGAAAGGGCTGTTTTCACCTGTGCATCTGTGATTTCCTGGACACTACACTTTTACGGTATTGTTGTGGGCCCTTTTGGGGGTGAGATGGGGGTGAAGTTTGCACTGAATCTATCTGCCAGGATGTTGGCAATATCAGTGGGTTCAGTATATTTTGTGCTATTTTGCATTAGCTCAGAGCATATCTGCGAGTTGCCACTTAGATTCTTGACATAGCAAAAGAAGGCTTTGTGGTTATCTTTTGAATCCTTGGCTATTTTTCTTTCGAAGTTAGCCTTGGAGGATTTTATGAGGGACCTTAGTTTCTTACTGATACTGATCAGGGATGTCTTTCCTTCTTGGGATTTGCATTTTTTCTGAACTAGTTTCCTCCTTCTATTGTATAGCCTGTTTATGGCAGTGGTCCACTAGACTGGTTTCCTTCTCTTAGGGGAGTGAGTCTTGGTGTTGCTAGGGATGGCACAATCCATGCATCCTTGTAGGTGCTCATAGAGTGCATTTGTAAAGGTTCCTGCATCTTGGACACTGTTATCCTTTAGTGTGGGGGCTGTGAAACTTACTACCTCTGTCTTAAGTAAGGTGAAGTTTGCTATAGAAAAGTTTTTCACTGTGGTTTCCTTGGTTGGAGGTGGTGGTGTGGTGTGTACATCCAGAGTGATTAGTTTATGGTCTGATCTAACCAGTGACGGGTTGACCTCCGGTGTGGAACACTTGTCGCCCATGTTGGTGATGACCAGGTCCAATATGTTTTCACCTCTGGTAGGGGAGTTTACCAGCTGATCCAGGGCATTTAAGTTGATAAATTCCAGGAAGCGCTGGACCTGGGAGTTTGTACTTGAGTAGTTTTCCCAGTTAACGGTAGGGTAATTGAAATTGCCCAATATTAGGGTTTTCGGTAGGACCTTCATCTTTTCCAGTGTCTCCAGAAAGGCGGAGTGGTGGTTCTGGGTCAGGGAGGGTGATCTGTAGCAGGCCACAATTTCCACTGCAGATTTGTCTGGTGTTAGTTGCACATGGATGATCTCAGAGGTATCATGCTGTGCCACTAACCTGGAGGTGTAGGTATCCTTGATAAATATGGATACACCCCCTCTTGTGTTTCGGTCCATGTTCTGTGGCCGAAATGTGTGGTATGAGTTATAGCCCGGTAGTGCTGGGGTGCTCTGTGGAGTCTTGAACCAGGTTTCAGTTACTGCACAAATGTTAACGTTCTCCATACTGAGGAGTGCTTCGAGCGCGTGCATTTTGAGATTTAAACTCTTGGCGTTGAGCAGCATAACCCTCATTTTTTTATTTGTGCTGTTTACAGAGGTGGGTTTGACTTTTGAGCCTTGCCTAAAAAAGTCACTATGAGGGCAGCAAAAGCCTTGGCCAGTGTTCAAAAGCCTAGGGGTGACAGGTGCAAGCCGTCTCTTGCGAAGCATTGAGGCTTGTCGAGCATGTCATCCCAGGCTGACAGACACTGGATCCCCTTTGAATGACACCAGAATCTTAGCCAATTGTTGAAATTGATAATTTTTTCTTTATACTGCGGTAATCATTCTTGGCGAGGGCAGGATGCTACACAGGGTCAGGGTCATACCCACCTGGGCTACATGATCAGAGAGCTCTTCCATGTCTCTTTTCATGTAGTCCAGGGAGGTACATCTCAGGTCATTCACACCAACATGAACAATGACAGAGTCATATTTGTACTTGTTCTGGAGTGACCTGAGTGCTTGTGTTATGTGGCGGATTCTGGTTCCCGACGGGCAGCTAACAGTAACCTTCTCCTTGTCCAGTCTAGTGAGTGGGACTTTAGTGTGCCTGACTATAGAGTCACCTATTACTAGTGTGTTAGGTATGTTATTTCACCTTAAGGGCTGTGATTGTGCGGCACACTGATTTTGTGTTTTATGTGTTGTCTGGTTTGTGACGGGAGGTGCCGGTTTTTTGGGTGTCTGCTTTGGAGGTCTGTGATGCTTTTGCAGGTTTTTATTTATAGCCTCCGAGTATGATTTTGTGTATTTATGTGTATTTTTTGCCAGTGCTGGTTTAGTAGGTCTATGTGAGGCTGGAGGTGTGGTGCAAGTGTTAACCTTCTCCTCATGACTGCCTGTTCCAATCTTGGGTGGAGAGAGCTTAGCCTCCAATTTAGCTATATAATTGCATCTCTCGCATATGTTAATGTTTTGTGGTAGGAGGAGAGGGGTGTCTGTGTACATGGGGCAGTTGTAACATTGCCTCAGGATACCCAGGTTCACCAGCTGGACTGGAGAGTATACCTGAAATTGCCCTTTGGTCATGCCTGAATAGTAGGTTGAGCTGCTTAGTCACTTCGTTGGTGAGGGGTGAATAATTTGAAGTCTTTCTAAATAATTTTGTACACTCAAAGTAGATTTATCTAACCAAAAACCCTTTTAATTCCTGTAGTAACTTATTCTTGAATTCTTCAGTTTAATTGTATTACTTTAAAAGACTGTAAATAGTATAATGAAGATTAATAAACACATAAATACATGTAGGTTATTTATATAATATTCAGATTTACTACTATACTATTTTAATAAGTTACAGTTGAATAAATAGCCTCCAATTTTATGATTCATTAGCAGTACAATTAATTAACTATAGCATATAGCTTGTTAATTTGTGTAAATCTAGTGCGTTTTGTCTGAATAGCATTTATTTAATGAAATGTGTATTTACATGTTGAGTATAAATCATACGTGTTATAATCTGAGTCTCTCTTATAATGTCCTATGAATATACTGAGACTAGTTTCCAGAAATCTTCATATATAATTCTAATTTCCCAGTCCTTCCATTTCATTTCTTTTCACAACTTTCTATTATGTCATCAATTTTCATCTTTATGTTTTCTTTTCTTTCTATGAATATTACTTATTTTCATAAAATTCAACTCTTTTATATGACTAAACGTACCCCGACAACAAAACTCAATAAGACATATTAAATTAGTCTGTACTTGTAATAACAGATATAAAAATATGTCACTTTGCATAATCTGTAACCTTGATATAATCATTGAACATAGTGAACATAGACATAGATGTTTTTTCCATTGTGCATATCCCTGTATGCAAGTAATATATAATGATTTTTAATCATATGCATATGTACACAAGGCATACATAAAAGATTCCTTTTTATGTATTAATTATTTTATCTAATATTTTAATATGAATAAATGAATAAATGATCTTTATATAGAAGTTTTAGCATGAAAAATGTACTTATGGTGTAAAACAGTTTTTAAGTATAAACATGTTAAAACAAAAACAGAGAAATAATCAAAACATACACATTAAGTCTCTTTGTGAACTACATTGTGTTATTCATAACATGACCAATTCCTTTGTTAATACATTATATTTAAAATAATTGTAGTTTTAATCTATTGTCTTTTCTTCGTTTTATATTCTTTTTCATTTCATACATTGAGGTGTAAATATATATATATTTTAATATATTATGAAATTATTTTATTCTAGTCATGAAAATATTTAGTATATCTCATCACTTTTCTGCATAGTATAATATATTTCCAAACCTAAGAATTCTATTCAAGAGAATGCAAATATGTTGTTATTGATTTAAGAGTTCTCTTATTACATAATGTTATTTTTAACTGTATGTTGTTTTGATTCTTCTTGTATATGCGTACAGAGCTTGTCTTATATATATATATATATCTATATCTATATATATATATATATATATATATATATATATATATATATATATATATGTGTGTGTGTGTGTGTGTGTGTGAAGACTCGATGCTATGTCTCTGTACATTAAAATATGTATATACTGCTTTAATTTGTGTTTCTTTAAACTAGTGCTGTGATGGCAGTATGATACATTTGTCAGTCACTGTATCTCCAGTCTGAAATGCTTGCACCCCAACAGACCATTACAAAGTAAGTGTATGTTTTTGCTTTTATCCTCTCACTTCTTCTCCCTCCTCTGTATCTATGACAGTCTCATGTACTGTGTAACATTTGGCTGTTATCTTTTAAGCACAAGACTGTTTTAATCTGCAAGATAAATAAACGAAGAGAACCATTTCATGTATATCACATCTTTCATGCATGCCTCCCATGAAAAATGTATTCCCATTTTGCAAACATGGCATAACACACATCCTCAACACCTATTAAAAAGCCCACCCCCACTGAAAATACATTAGAAATTATCTGCCTAGTTATAAACCACACCAAATAAATTAAATTAATAAAATAAAAAATAAGAAACAAATTTAGTCAATTAATTTTGGAGCAATGTAGTTCCACTCCCACTAGCCCAGGAAAATGCCTACAACGTAATGCATTTTCCCAGAAATATAACATTCACATGAAACAATGAATAATGAAAAGAAAAGTATAAAAGAGAAAAAAAATCACCTATGAATATTATGTGATATTGTACATTAATATTTTCATGCAGTTTTAAACGCGATTGCTATATTTATGTTAAAAGTAAGAAGCTGTCATACGTCTGTAACAGTTATATAATGTGACAAAACGTGAATTGGAGTATAAAAGGGAAAACAAACAAAAAAGCACTATACATACATGCATTTATTTATTTATTTATTTATTTATTTATTTTCAGTTTGATGACCGGGGAAGTCCACTGGACCAAGAAGAGCCCATTTTCAGTGGAAGTCTGGGGAGAAAAGCTCCATTAACAATAACAAACATGCATAACAAACAGAGTAAATATATGCTGAGAGCACAGTTAACAAGTATGAAGAGATAGCATTATATACAGAGTACTTGTAGTGACAGTGGACATTCATTCTGTAATCTGTATGGAATACATTTTCAAACAGTTACAGCATTTCATGCGATATAAATATAAATCTCAGATCTAATGAAAATGAGCATAGAAAAGCAGGCCAGCAGTAATAAGCAGATTTGAGGAGTAGTATGTGGGTGTCAACAGGGAGAGACAGTAACTGCTGGGAAAAGAAAGATGAGTCAGGAGGGGTTCATGTAAGGGAAGAGCAGGGGCATATCATTTAGATGACAGGTAGGAGTGTAGGAGAGATTTGAAGTTGGTGTGGTTTGGTGCACTTCGAAGGGAGGAGGGGAGTGAGTTCTATAATTTGGCTAGGGAGTATGACAGCAGAAGGTGGCCAGGGTGCCGGGAGGGTTTGTGGATTTGTTAAGAGGTTTTGCTTTTCTGATTTGAGTGACCGATTAGGAATACAGGCGGTTAAAGTGTTGGAGTGAGTGGGACAGTTGAATGGTTTGAAGATGAAATTATGGGCTGTGGTGAGTTTAAGTAGGTTTAGGTAGTTAGGTAGTCCTAGCCATTGTAGAGATTAGAGGGAAAGGCGGTGATGGGATGAATCTTTGGAGTTAGTGGCAAATGTGATGATTTTATTGTATATGTTATGAAATGTCATACTTTGATAATTTCATGCATTTCTAATTATACATGATTATATTTATATTCAGTAGTAGGAAGATTTCAAACTCATAAAGCAATTATATGAACAGGCACCGTATGAATGGAAATAAAAGGAAAATACATCACTTCGGCATGTTACACAACATCATTAATATTTTCATGTAGTTCTATTCAGAATTCTTATATTTATGTAAGTAGCAAGTAGAGCTTATAATTACAATGCCATTTTATAGTCTTTGTATAGTTTCATATTTTAACTGACATAAAAACAATATTAATGCATTTCGTTTTGTCTTTTTTTTAGTTTGTTTATTTTCCAAGTATTATATTCCATTTGTCCTTTTAATGGTGAAAAATTCACTCCATTTCCTGTGTAGATCTGAATATATTTTCTTTTGTACCAGTACAGTTGCTTCTTCCAAATTGTCATTTATTTTTATCCCTTCTAGTAAATGTACTTTCCGTTTTGCAGGAAGCAGTAAGCTACTTTTGATACCTTTCCTTTTTATACTTTTCTTTTAATCTTTAGTTAGGTAGAATAGTCATTTTCAAGCTAGATTACATTTTCACATATTTTAATTGGACCTTTTGATCATGTTTTTCATATTTGGTCTTTTTCCCTACTTGATAAAAAATTTACCATTATTGACCATAGAGGTGAGTTTTCTTTCCTAGTAGTAGAAACTAAGGAACTCTGTGCTCTCTCAGTCCCAAAAGATAGAGTTCTGGCAGATGTAGATTTTTATGTCACCATGTAGTTAGAAAGCTTACAGTGTTTTCTCCCTCATATTTTTTAGTGTGCATAGATTTGTGTATTATTTCTCCTCAGTTTTTCATGTCATCTATTTTTTTTCAATAAGCCAATTGTTTTGTTTCATAAGAAATTTAGTGGTGATTCACCTTCAGAGATTTTGTCTTCATGGTCGTTATGAGATTCTTCTATGTTACTTATTTGCGTGCTGTAACATTTTATTAAGCTGCTCAGGTAGTCCATTTGACTCTTACATTCTTCTTTAAAGTTGGAGGGTTTTAAATTCAGTCTGTCAATTTTTGTAAGAATATTTTGCATACATGAAACAAGGGATTGTATTTCCTTTTTCAGAGATGAACCCTGTGTGCTGTTCTTTGCATGGTTCATTTTAGAGTCTTTATTGTCAATAAGTTTAAGTAAAATTTCTTACAGGATTTTTTTTTTAGATTGAAGTAATTAACATTGTAAAACCTTTTTCGCTATCTGTAGACTATCTTTCTCTTCTTAAATCTTTCAAAAACTAAATTCTTTAGATATAATGTGATTCATCTTTTTTTTTACATTATATATTGAGTTAATTACTAATATATTTTAAAGTTACAGTGCTTCTTTCAGTTGCTGCTCTCACTCTGTCATCATGGCCACACCGACAGAGCCATCTTGTCATTAATGCTTAGGTGTAAATAGCACTGATTTTACTTTGTTTGCATTCAGGTGTAGTCTTACTACTTCAGCTAAAGCTGTAATGTATGGAAGACAGTTTGCAGTTTTAAGTCAGCAAAATGAATGGTCATGTCACCTAGCATAATGCCTTAGCCTTCAGCATACAAAGATGTTGAACATGAGAGAACCCCAAACAGATGATTGTGAACCCCTTCATTCACTAACAAGGTAGAAGAACTTGTTCTTTTCCATCTGATGGTCAACTGTGCAGATAATTACTAAATCAGTTTGCGATACTTGTGGAGTGGCCATTTAAGATCTGAAAAAGCTTTAGATGAAATGCCGTGTCTATATTAGAAGCACGAAAAGACATTACCACGAACGTTCACATGAGCGAAAATGCCGGTAATCAAACTTGGTATTGTGGGGGGCTGCACCCCCCACACCCCCGCTAACTATATATTCTAACTCCGAGGTCGCACTACAGTGTGGAAAGTGCAAATATCCCACTCCTCACTGTACCACGACCCCGCAAACACCCTTTCAATTCCTGGTATTTTTGCTCATGTGAGTGTTCGCTATAATGTCTTTGTGCTTCTGATATAGATCCTAAATACCATGTCAAATGGTGCAGTAAAATATAGGCAGAGTGAAATAACAATTTTACTTTGGTTTAGCTGATTACAGATGCATTTTTCAGCATCAAGAAAGACAGTATTAATACTGTGGTTTGTCCTGAGCCTGTGCTGAGTGTTTCAGATGACATTGTAGTTTATACAGTGTTACAATGGCTGATAAAAGGGCACATGCTTAGCAATTTCTGATAAGGTATAGCTAAGTCAATGAGATGATAGAGAGTATAACCAAGGGAGTAGCTTTGTAGATTGGAATAATGAGTAATTGTTCTTTATTTGAGGAATATAGCCTTGCACAATAGGATGGCTTATATGAAGAAAGCCTGGTTATTTGGTGAAATGTACAGTTATTCGGGTGAAAGGCACTTGCTCCTGGCTTAAGTTTAAGACAGTGTATTTATAGTAAGTTTACTGAAAGTTGCTTTCATTATACAGTGAAAGATTTCTGTGCTAATTATTCTTTTCTGCACTTCTTTCATGCTTAAAAGTAATTTGACGATTGTGCCACAGAATTTGAAAGATTTTGCAAACATCTGAAGCCATCTTTGGCAAGACAAACAAAATTAAGTATCATTTTACACTTGCTTTAATTGTTTTCTTTATACTGCGAAATATTCCTTAGCTATTTATTGTCTTCTGCACTTCTTTAAAGTTGCATTTTCTAAGTGCTGTAAGGGTTGATGTTCTGCATGTAATCCAGTGATTTTTACCTAGTATTAAGCATCTGTTTGTGGTTCCCTAACACTTGGCTTCGAAACCAGTCATTTTATATTAAGAGGGTCAAAGTCTGCACTCTTGTTTCAAGAGAGGGCTGATTTCACCTATCTAAGCTGGGAATTGCTGGTAGAAAGCTCATTGTATGCTTGCCTGATTGGCCTTATGGCATAGTTAGTGTAAAACTTGCATTTTTTCTGATTGTATATAACACTTGCATTTGTGAAAAGCTGATCTTCACACAGCAGTAGTTAGTGGTGCCTTGTATATACACAATCACCAGAAGTTGAAATTTCTCTATAAAAACGACCTCAGAATTTTATCTATCCTGTGCTCTCACAGGGCAGCTAATTTGTGCGGTGGGCAGCATAAATGCAGTTCATTAGGACTATTTAGGTCTACATTAGATTACATTATTATAGCACCTAGAACTATCACTGCTCAAAGCCACCTCTCATCCGGTTACAAACACCCTCCACTCCTATCTCTTACAATGTACACATTAAGTCCAGCAACCATGGATAGGTGCTTTCCTGCTATCCCTGCATCTAGCTTGGTGGACATGGGCATCCTAAGACAATGTAACAATTGCCTTATGACAACCACTTAATTCTCAGACAGACAAGCATAATACATGAGAGATGTAACTACACATTGATACCTGAGGCCAGACTCTCATATACAGACACAAAAATACAACAAACCGGTTGTAAATGACGCAAACACACACCAATCATCACAGCCAAAAAGGACTAGATGCATAGTCCCACATATGCGGAGGTGTTCACATGTGACTTATCCATACCTCAAAGGGCTTTCAGATACATTCCTCAGAAACTCTGCATGCACAAAAACATGACAACTCCCAGCAGAACACATAAAGCCACATCTCATTTTGCCTCAACTATCAAGCCCATAAGGGGAAATACTCTACAATCCAATATTTTAGTCATAGGAGACTCCATTGTGAGACACACTAATGTCCCTCAAACTAGGCTGGATAAGGAGAAAGTTACAGTTAGTTGTCTGTCAGGGGCCAGGATCCACCATATCATGCAAGCCTTCAGGTCACTTATCCCTAAGTTCCAGTATGATTCTGTCATAGTCCATGTGGGCATGAATGTCCTGAGATGTACCTCCTTGGACTACATGAAGAGACAGACATGACTGAGCTCTCAGAGTATGTCTCACAAGCAGTATGAGCCTAGCATTGAGCAGCATTCTACTGTCTGCAAGGATGATACCAAACTGAAAATGATTGGCTTCAAGAATTAGCTTAGCTACTGGTGTCATTCTAAAGGGGTCCAATACATGTCAGACTAGGTGGATATGGTTAACAGGCTGCTCTGCTTTGCCAGAGAGGGTCTTTACCTGTCACCAGTAAGCTTTTAGATATTGACCACAACATTATCCACCCCTATAGTACCTTTTTTAGGAATTATCAAATAAACAAACCTTCCAACATAGCAAAAGCTACTCAAGAAAAGCTAAATGTGTTACTGCTCAATGCTAGGAGTCTCAACAAGAAATTGCACTCCCTAGAAGTCCTCATCACCCTGGAGAGTGCTGACATCTGTGCAGTTACTGAAACATGATTCAAAGCCATGGAAGGCACTCTAGCTGTGCATGGCTATAATGCCTTTTACACTTTTTGACCACACGCTGAACATGAAAGTGCAAAAGGAGGAAGTGATCTGTTTACATAAAGGATAAGCTCACCTCAAGGATGGTTAAACAATACGAAGTGCTTGAGCTACTCCATGTCTGACTAACCATGGGAAAAATCCATTACCACATTCTTGTTAGCTACAAGTCCCTCACCATAAACCAGGAAAACCATACATCATACCTGACATTACCAGAATCACTCAATATCCAGCCCAGTACCATTCTCCTGGGGGATTTTAGTTACCCTTCCATTATCTGGGTTAATAGCACATCGTTAACAGTAGATTCCGATGTGAGAGATCAAGGTACACAGATATATAGCAGCCTGAACTTTTACTACCATTGAAATTGTATGTGGCACAGCCTTATAAGTATAGATATAGTATCCGGATCCAAGGAAGTTATAGTCCTACTATATTCAGCCATCATTAGACAAACGTGCCATCGGGCATGTACTTGACTAGGCATTACAACTGGAGTGTCCCAAGAGGTTTCTCACAAAGAAAATGCAGGGTGTTAACAACATTTCCTATGTGGATATATTAAAAGCATTCCTCATTTACTCTGTCCTGCAGCGACTATTAAGGGTTGACCTATGCCTAACCTTTAAGGAACTCAGAAATCCAGCCCTAATGGAGCTGCTGCACATCTGCAAGACAAACAGTACGAGGGTCATCCGATCTAAATAGTCAATGACTCAAACAAAATATGCTGGTGAAAAAAGATATGTGTCACAGAAATTATCCTGTCTTTGGAACAGGCTTCCTATGCACATTAAACAAAACTGTTCCTCAGCCTTCTTCAAATGTAATTTGGATCAATGGATGGGGAATCACAAATTCATACCCTGTGTAGTGCTTATGTCCTTTATGGACAGGAGCAATCTGTAAAATACTCAAGGCATATGCACACACTTATGCCATCTTCTTACCCCTAGGGCCACATATTGGGTAAAATCAGATTATACTGACTAGGCTTGTAAGGGCTCTTAAGCTATTAGGCTAGTAATCACCTAAGAAACTGTGCAGATAGTGAAGGCATATCAATTATTGTGAAAGGATTAAAAGAGAAGAGTGCATTGTCCAAAAACCTTTATGTTTGCAAATGAATTAGAGAAGTATTAGTAAATAAGTGAAGTAGTGGTTTCTTCTTTACTGAAAGGGTTGAATTGTGAACAAAGTCAGCGCATGGTCAAAATAATTGCATAATTTTTAGGGTGATTGATATAACACTGCTGTTCATAAGAAAAAATGACATCATTTTACAGGTTAAGACATCAGTCTTTTGCACTATAGTATGAATTTAGCATGACTGGATTCAAGACTAAGTAATAGACAGACCACAAATGATCTCTGTGACTCATCATAGGTTTGATACTCTGTCTGACACAGGATAGGTTAATGGACCTGACTCATTTCACAAAGATGCATGATTTCAAGCACTGGAAAACACAGAGCTCAAGTAACTAACAGAAATATCTAGGAGTATCTTGAGTAAGGGTTATAATTAACAGTCTTTACTATGTTGCTGAGGGTTGAGGAGTTAAAGGCTTGCATGATTATGGGAAATGATAGGTAGCATTTCTAGCTATTTCCACTTGTCTCTGCATAGCAAATGTGGACATAGGATCACTTCAGGAGGCTTTCCTTGTACATGACTTTACAAAAAAATGCATAACATATGAAGCAAGTTCCTATCAAGAGTACAATCATGCCTGGTTTTCTATCCATCATGGTCATGAGACTAAGCAGCTGGGAGACAACACGGGCCTGAAATTATTTGTGTTTAGTAAGTGTTATAAGTGTTATAGTGTTATAAGTTCATTACTTTAGGCTTATCCTTTGGTAGTTTTCATTGAATGCCTGGGTCACCCATAATGATTAGTAAAAGTATCATACTGGTGGAGAGCCGATGGAGGATTTCTTCAGTCACTGACTCCTTTCCAAGGAGATACATAAAACGGCTGCAGTTAAGAGCTGTACTCAACTGATTTTTTTTTAAATTAACAAAAGACAATCCTTCCTCTGAGTGTTGTATCTGTATCTGAGACAAACAGAAGGTTATCACAGCAAAACATAGTAGCCTGTCCAACACATTTCAGATTTTGTCTGCTCTGAAGCCACAGTAAATTCAGAAAGAGATTACTGAATTACTGTCATTTTTTATGCAAGCTGTACAGAAAGTTAGAAGGTCAAATTGAACCAACCATGAATTATCTGAAGCTCGTTTTTCATTAACTCTAGACATTGAGATGTCTTATTTTCAGACCGCTGGAAGTAGGCAAATCATATTTCTTAGGGAAAGCACTGACTGATATGGAACATAATATTTATTTTCTGTGTATTACAAAATGGATTCACAGTGGTATCAAAACCAGATCTTATTCCAAAAGTACCTGTGAGAAAAGAGTGTGCATTTCATTCACTCATCCAAAATGTTAAGTTATTAGTCAGTATTAAATGTGAGATACCATATTTGTTATTGGATGATGCAGTTATACTGCTGGTTGGCTTCCCAAGGGTTGGCATCTCTTTTTGGATACTTACAGTTCAGGGTAAAAATATGAATACTGAAATATATTAGAAACATGACAAACTAATCTCTGCTAAGGTAAGCATTTTATGTGTAAAAGTAAGTACAACGGTCACAACATTACTGATCTGAAGTCAAAAAGGTGTCAATTTATAGGAAATGCTGCTGCCGAAACCATCATTATACTTATTTGACATATTCTATTTTTCTACCTTTGGTATAAATTTATGTTCATATATTCACTGAATAATAAATAATTTAGCTGTCTAGGGATGGAGCTGTGAATTGCACTAGATTGTTTTAAAGTGTAATGACTATCAGAAGGCTTATTAGAAACAAGGTACCAGGGCATTATATTGTTTTCAATAAAACATAATTTTGAAAATAATACTATAAATATGATTGCACAATATACAAAGAGCTGTTGACATTTGTGTGTGTGTGTGTGTGTGTGTGTGTGTGTGTGTGTGTGTGTGTGTGTGTGTGTGTGTGTGTGTGTGTGTGAGTGTGTGTGTGTGTGTGTGTGTGTGTGTGTGTGTGTGTGTGTGTGTGTGTGTGTGTGTGCTTCTGTAAAGTAAAATGTGATTTGCAGATTGCATCCAGTAATGTTGTTCAAAAGGACTTCAGCTATTTCATGAATTAACCTCAAATGAAGCAAAAAATGATTTACCCCATGTTGTCAAATGAACATTCAATGGACAAAATATTTCTCAAAAGACAAATAGATGATCTAAATGAAAATTAATAATCATGCCCCATTTAATCAATATATAATTTGATCCCAAAACATCTAAAACATGTGAAAAACATTGACATGCTATAGTGCATGATCCAAGGCTAGTCCTAAAGTATATTTTGCATGGGACAAGCCTACCTTTACCCTACACCCTGAGACTGCACAATCCCTGGCAAAAGGGCATGTACACCTGCACCATGGAATGTCATTTTCATACAGCTGTTGATCATTTGCATGTGTCAACCAATGTGGGTTAAAAATATCAGGGTCAATCATCCATATTTTTAATTTACGCTGGGACTCCCACATATATCTATCCATAATTATATTTATATTTATATCGATATCTGTATATATATATATATATATATATATATATATATATATATATATATATACCAAATCTAACAAAGAAGCACTAGCACCACTACAACATTCATTAGTAGAATGTTTTAGTAATAGATATTAGACCACAGTTGTACCCAAGAACAGCCTTTTCAATGAAATAACTGACTAAAGAACTCTCATTTAAATAGCAGTTGAAAAATCTCATGACCAAAAAATTAATGAAGCATAAAAGAAACAATTGCAGCAGCATACAAATGACAGAAGATGTGATGGTGTATCGTCCTACCAGTCAGAAGTTTCACATGCTGCCCAAAATTCATACATCTGTATGGCTCACAACTGGCAGACTATCTGTAGTAGGAAGCTCACGACAGAACCTATCTTTGCATTCTTACAAAAATATATAGCACCTGTGTTCCCTCATACCAGAACATGGATTACAGATAACAAATAATTTTTATAGGTTATAGATACTATTTCTATTGAAAATTCTTCTGATGCAGACATTGGCTGTACAGGCATTATATTTTATTTCTTTATTTCTTTATTACATTTTGATAACCAGGTAGGTGGACTACCAGGTAAGTGGATTGGTTGATATATTCTTTTCAGCCATGACACAGGACAACTTGGCAGAAACTGACAAAAATGTAGACGTACACTTACATTTTGCAGGATAATAACAGGTGTACATACAAACAGAGAAAAATATGTACAAGAGATAAGTATAGTTACAGTTATGTTTCTTTTTTCCTCAATTTTTTTTTAATTTTCAATTAAAATAACATTTACATAATATTTTTAAATATCATTTTAAACTATATACAATATTTGCAATAGCCTGACTTTCAATTATATACACTGTATGTTATTAAATATAGAATTAACAGATAAGTTATCTGAGGTACAGTATTGATTATTGCAGAGTATCAGACAAAGATATAACTTTCTTCCAAGGATTATTTACAAATGGCCTGGGATAGAGCCGTAGGTCTTTAATTTTTATTTCCATCGATGCAGTTGTCTTCAGTAAAGTGTAGAATTCTTCCAAGGTCGGGGAGGTATTTGAATTCCAGCTTTGGGTTACGCTTTTCCTAGATATAGCAAGTATTGTCCATAACAAATACATATTTGTCTTATTCAGGTAGGGACCTTCATTTACATTTAGTATAATCAATACTTTAGTTAAGGTAAAGGATTCATTAAATAAAACTTGGGAAAAAATGATTGATTCCATTCCAATATGATTTAATTTTATTACATTCATAAAAAATTTGAATCCAGTCTGCTTTATTTGACATTTCACATCTCCAGCAAAAACATTTGTAGCAGTACTGATCTTTTTAATTCTATCTGGTGTTAAAAATGCTCTATGTAAGTATTTCCAGTTAAATATTTTCCAGTACTGTGTGTTAGAGGTGTAATTAACTGATAGTAAGATGTTAGTTTTAATTTCTTCTGTTAATTGCAATGACTGACCTTTTGTTAAGAACTGCCAGTATGATGGTTTGGGAATTGTTTTATATGTTATTAACTCTTTATATAGATTTGAAATGGATTTTTTCTTTTCACAACTATTATATATAAATTCATATAGAAAACTTATTAGATTTGGAATATCTTTAAATGAAACAATAAGTGAGAAGGTCAGTGAAAAACCAATCAGTAAAAACAAAATGAAAACTCCAGCAAAGCTAGAACTTCTACTGTGTGACCTCCCAAACCTCTTGTATCAGAGGCACATGGGATATATGTAAATGACCCTTATAAACATCAGGTGTTTCAGCTAATTGGCAATTCTGAATGTCCATAACTAGTCATGGGCATTCAGAATCGCCAATTAGCTGAAGCACCTGATATTCATAAGGGTCATTTGCATATATCCCATGTGCCTCTGAAACAAGAGGTTTGGGTGGCCACTCAGTAGAAGTTCTAGCTTTGCTGGAGTTTTCATTTTGTTTATACTGAATATCTATAAATGAGGAATTATTAATTAATCTTTATAAATCTTGAATGTACATTAGAATGCTTTGTAAGCTTAACCAGTCCTGTGTGTTGGAATATTGTAAGCAGTTTTTTATCATATGTATATCTAAAACATTTAATTTATTTACACATTGAAACCAGCATAAGAAACCATTTTGTTCCCAGGAGGTTATTGTTTCCCTATATATTTTGTGAGGAAAGTTCTTAGTTATGGTAAATGGGGTTAAAAGGTCAAACCAAAGTTTTAGATCTATGTTTGCATTGATATGTTTCCTAAAGGAATTGATGTAATGATTAATCAGTGTTGTTTTAGAAGGTTTTGTTATATTATATTGTATACTTATGCATAGTATGTACCAGGGTTTGTTTTGATTTGTCTACTATTAAATTTTTTTTTAACAGATTAAATTCATTTGTTAATATAGTTGTTGTTAACTCTTTCCAGTTGGCGAAATAATTTGGGTTTATCCAGTCTATTATAGTTTTAAGCACAGATGATTTTATATATGTTTCTATTTCTGGGAAGTTCAATCCTCCTTATTTCCAGGGTCTAATGTGATGAGTTATAGCTACTCTATATTTTTTTGGAATACCATAAACATTTTATTAAACATGAGTTTATTTCTTTAGGAATGCATCTTTCAGGAATCAACTGTATTGCTAATGCTATATATAGTATTTCTGGCAATAAGACCATTTTTATTAATTGCCGTCTGTCTTCAAAAGTTAATATTTTGTTCCACTTTTCTATATATATTTTTATTGTTTCAGTAATGTTTTTATAATTTATTAATATTGTTTTGTTTATATTTTTGCATAACACTATTCCTAAATAATTTAGTGTAAGTTCTTGATTTCCTATGATGGATTTATCTGTAACTTGTGGTTCTTTTTTCTTATTTAAAAATAGAAATTTTGATTTTGATCTATTAAAGTGTAGACCTGAAATCATATAAAATGTCTCCACTACTTCTTCTAGCTTTCCTAATGACTCTCTGGAGTTTGATAGGGTTAATAAAATATCATCAGCAAAAAGCATTATTTTAGATATGTACTGGTCATAGACTTCTAGTCCTTTTATTCTTGGATTATTGCGTATTATTTCTGCAAGCATTTCTATAGCCAAAGCAAAGAAAATAGGAGAAAAGGGGCATCCTTGTTTAGTACCTTTCATTATATGGATAGATTCTGAGGTAAAAAGACCTAATTTAATGTAGGCAAGTTATTAATATATATTTTTTTAGCAATAAGATGAAGGGAGGAGGAAATTCAAATAATGCTAAAGTTTTAAATAGATATTTCCAGTTTTGGGAATCAAAGGCTTTTTCTTTGTCTAATCCAATTACAAGTGTTTATCTTCTTTATTCACATAATCTATAAGAGTAAGTATCCTTTTAATATTATCATGTGTGTGTTTCTTATAAAAATCCAGTTTGATCATTATTAATTATCTTTGAAAGTGGGATTTTCATTCTGTTAGCTAGGATTGATATAAATATTTTGTAACCCTTATTCAGTAATGATATAGGTCTGTATGAGGTGCAAAGGTCTGATCGTTTATTATCTTTTAGAATTGATGTTATGAGAGAATATTTCCATGACTGTGGTATTTTTGCTTCTGACTGGACTTCTAGCAAAGTTTTATGAAAAAGGGAGATTACTGTTGAAGGGAAGAGTTTGTAAATTTCTGTAATTATACCATCTATCCCTGGAGCTTTGTTAGATTTACTTTCTTTTATCTTGTTAACAATTTCTTTATAGGATATAGTTTTTTGTAGATCTAGTTTTAAGTTTTCGGGAATTTTTTTTATATTGATAAGGTTTGTATCTTAGTTTATTTGGTTGATATCTTAATCCTCTTTTTTGAAGTGTTCCATATAATGGAATTGAAATGCTTCAAGGATGTCCCCTATATCTGATACTTTTCCCCCTTTCTTTTCATGATATATACAATTAATGTTGTTTGCTTTAGATTGTATTTTAATTCTTGTAGATAAGTTATGTAGATATGTGGGGGAGGTGGCTAATGAGTTTATTTTTAATTTTTCCAAGGCTAGACAAGTGTTGTGTGTTAGAATTTTATTATATTTTTTATTTAATTCCTATATTTCTTTTTTGACTTCTGGACAATTCCGATTTTTTTTTTAGATTTTTCTGTCAAGAGTCTGGTTTGCAAGTCTAATGATTCAGATTCCCACTCTCTAACTTTGTTTTTGTACCAGTTAAGGGTCTTACCAAATAAATACACTTTGAATGAGTCCCAAACCATGACTCTACTGATTTCTGTTGTATTATTAATTTCAATAAATAATTGTAGTTCTGACAACATCCAGGGTCTGAATTCTTTATTTTTGTGATATATGATGGAATTCTAATTAAGAGGATTAAAGGTTAAAACTCTATTTGGAGATTCATTATCAGAGAGTCATGATCTGAGAAGGGGCATGGAACTATTGAGAAGCTGAGGATTTTTGTTTGTAAATCTTGAACTATGAATAATTTGTCTCTTCTGGTTTGTCTTCAAAATCAAGGGTCTTTATGGGAAAATAATAAGGATTTATCATCTTTTCCTTTGAAAGTGTCTATTAAATGAAATGAATCAAACCATCTTTTTTACAGTTATGATTCTTAATGCATCAAACAATGTGAAATTAAGCGAGTTTGTTACAGTTCAAGATTTCAGATAATATGACAAGGTTGTACATCAGTTAGCCATTATCTTTGAAGCGACTGTAGTGTGAATCTTTGATTATAACATTTTTAGCTAACTTTTGAAATTGTCCGAGGTGGCTTCCTGTCCGGTACTTGGTGGTATTTTGTTCCAAACAGAGGGAGTGAGTTTATTACACAGTAGCATTACACATGAAGTTGCAATGGAAGCTGCAGATTTTTATCTTAATATGTCATGGATTTATTTTTCATCATCCACAGTATTTATTTTATACTGATTTAGGCAAGTCCTTCAAGGCATTTTTTTACTTTAAAAATGAAAGTTATTTACTACTTAGAGATGCTAATATTGGAAGCAGCTTTTAATAATTTGTATGGTTACACCTTAACCATTATGCCAACTCCCACCCCCAAAATGAAGGTGGAAAGATTCAAAAGTCAGAGCTTCAATCTTCTGTGCTACCTGCCAGAGTTAAATACCTTGTCAGTTGGATTTAAACTCTACATCATCTGTCTTTGCTCTTTAAGATCACTGCAGTTATACACTGTACCACAGGGAAAGTTTTGTCAGTATCCTTGACAAAAAGGTATCTTTAATCCAGCATGGATTTAGATTAAACCACAAGGCCAACAACGTATTACTCAATTTCATAAATAACATCAATCAAAAATGCAGCAAAAAAATTGTATCCACACTATTCTTATACTTAACTTTTTTTGTTTGGAATTCTATTCTTACAGCTAGTAGTTGCTGTCCTTCTCAGGTTATAAAAAAACTGCCCAGTTCATATTTTTGTGACATAAACAATTGTGTAGTGATGAAACAATGTTTTAGCAAAAAAGGGTTAGGAAACTGAGGATGTTAGGAAGGTTATAATTTGGCACATAATAGTACTTGACAACAACCTCTCACTCAACAACATCAAACTTCTCCTGTAATTCAACCATTTTTTTTCTTTGTTATTCTCCCTATGGTAAAAACAGTTTTAAATTTAGACAGATTTTGAATGAATAATGGAATTTATTGGCAAATGATTGTGTGTGTGTGTGTGTGTGTGTGTGTGTGTGTGTGTGTGTGTGTGTGTGTGTGTGTGTGTGTGTGTGTGTGTGTGACTGTGTGTGTGTGTCTGCGTGTGTGGGCTAATGCTAGCACAGTGTAAGCTCTCACACTGATGGGATGAAATTTGGCTGAACATTGTTTTTTCAAATTTTTTTATTAAAACATAAATGAAAAATTACAAGAATTAATGTATTAAAATGTAATAGATAAAATTCAAAACATTGGATATGTGAATTATTTACACTATGTGCAACATGTCTGACATATATAATCATTGGAGAAGGTATTTCAAGTCAATATGAACATAAACTGAATAGGTATCAAGTAAAGGAACTAAATAAAATAAGTATATATTATATAAGGACATAAGTGTCAATGAGTATCATTATACTGATAAGTTTCAATAAGATTTAATGCTTTTAACCATGGACTCTTGATGAAGATAAGTAGTGCCTAGTCAAAAATGAACCATAAACTGCCAGTGGCATAAAACACAGAAAAATGCTGAAATTTTATACAGGTAAGCACTTTTGTTCTTTATTAAAACACAGCACTTCCTCAGACCATATGACTAAATGAATCAGGACAACATTTAAACATCAAATGTTATGAACACATGTTAAAATCCACCAATCAGATTATTTGACACCAATCCATAAATATAGAACATTTACATAAACATTACAAATAAATAAATTAATGCAATATACATACACACACACATATATATATATATATATATATATATATATATATATATATAGAGCGAGGACTATTGAACGAAAGTTCAATAGTTCAAATCCACAATCATCGAACACACTTTAATGAAAGTGCTTTCACCAAAAAAGTGAAACTGAATTTAAAAATATCTTAGAGATGAGAAAAGGTGTCAATACAGTTGGAGCATTAGAGAGAATGTCCAAATGCAAGCAGTGTACTCACTGCAAGTATATTTTGGAAGTTGACAGTGTTTTTCTTAAGGGATATGGATGGGTGAAATTTCAGTATAAGTACAACTGTAGCAGTAAGAATGTCATATATGCTAGTATTTGTCAGAAGTGTGCCTGTTTTTATATAGGCAAGACCAAAAATACCTTTCGTACACATATTTACCAGCATTTATATGACATTAGGAAAATGAACCTAAAAAATTCACTGGCCAAGCATTTCAATACCCACGCAGGTCACAATTTTAAATTCACAGTTCTTGAACAGCTGACTATGGATGAGAGAGGAGGTCCTATAGATTACTGGCTTGAATAAAAAGAACTGTTATGGCAATTAAGGGTCAACACCAATATTTTTCCAGGGTTGAATGAAATGGTTTCAATAACCAGCTTTTTCAGGTTAAAAGCTGATTTTTTTATCTAATTGTTGATTTTTTATTCAATTGTTCACTTTATGATTTTTTGTCAAAATACTAAGTTTAAAGTACACGTTGAATTGTTTTATAGCTAGTTTGTTTTTTATCTTGCCCGTATAATTGTGGTGCAAACAGAGAGTCTGTACCTTTAAATGCCTATGGTGTTTTTTTTACAAATTGTTTGGAATGTGTTTGTAATGAATATTTAAGGAGAGGGGTGGAGGTACTCTGTTTTTTCTGAAGAAGTCAACTGTAATCTGTGACGAAAGTGCTTAAGAATAAATTGTATCCTTGTTTCTTGTAACACCAGCCTGCTTTGTGATTTTTCAGTTTGTGTTACTTGGTTGGGATAAATATTAAATTCGATTTTCTAAAATCTACAGTTAACTGTATGTAATTAGCTCATATGGCTGGAATGAAGGAAAAAACGTTATCTAAAACTTTATATTGATCAGCAGTTAAGGTACTAGAACTGAGATTAAAAATAGGGGGGGCTAATTCTTTCTCCATTGTCCTCTCCCTCTCATATTTATCTGAACCTTGGCTCTGCTGGATGTAACATTCCCCTGATTCAATAAATTTGACTCCATGTGAAAAGGGCCATCTTCTAATCAATTAGGATGATTATTGGAGTCAACCCCTTCATGATTCTGTAAATGAGTAACCAAAGGTGGAAAATTGAAGTCATAACTTGCAGGTGCATTCCTTGAAATAGGTATAGTGGCCACTTTACTAGTGTGGGAAGATTGAACTTCATGGTCTCTTTAATATTTATTGATGTAACTTGATAATGGATAAGCTAAATTTCTGCCATAACTATCAGCATCCCTTTTAAGTGTTTTTCTGTTTGAGTGCATTTATGTTAGCCATGTCTATTGACTTTAGCTAGAATTTCATAGTAAATGGTTGAATAACAATTAAATGAAACATTTTGTTTGACACTTACATCCAGCTCAATAAAGACTTTACATAATGCCTCCATTTTGGAGAAATGAACGTCAATAAGATGTCTAAGCAATAAAACCCCAGTATAATTCAATAAATTCACCAAAATATAATAAACAATATCATTATGAGAAATTCTGTTTGAAAACTTGCAAATATGTAAGTCTTTTGGTACTTGCTTGATGTATATACAATGTCCAAGATAATGATTTTCATATTCAATACTTTTTAGTTTTAACAGCTTAGACTCTTAAGTCATAAATTTGTGACTTACAAGAGATTTTATATGTACCACCTCATTCTAATTGTGGACCAGCTTGTGTAATGCAACTCTGATTAGAAAAAGAATGTAATGAGTGTACCTCCTAATGCTAAAGTACATGGCTCTGCAGGATACTGATGACTTCTTAAGAAAGATAAATCAAACCATGAATAACATCACGGAATATGACCACCTACTTATAACCACCCTGGGTGTGAATAGTTTATTTACTTCCATTCCCAAAGAAGCAGATATAGAAGCTGTAAGGAAGATCTTAAGCCACAAAGAAACTGTTGATGAAACCAGTAGAATTTGTGCATTATTAGACTTAATACTGGAGAATAACTATTTTGTGTATGGTACATCAATCTATTGGCAAAAATGGGGGGTAGCCATGGGCACCCCCTGTGCGAACAGCTACTCAAATCTTGTGCTTGTAGATTGGGAGTTGGAGCATGTATTGAATTCAAATAATCCATGGTATGAATGCATCACATTTTATGGTTGATTTGTAGATGATCTCTTTATTTTATGGGAAGGAAGCGTATCACAATTCAAATTATTCCATCAACATTTAAATAAGACTACCTCCTTCTTAAGCTTTACAGCAGAACACTCTCACAATCAAATTGCATTTTTGGATGTGAATGTCATTATTAATGAAAATATGTTGGAAACTGAATTACACCGAAAAAATACATGGAGAAATCATTATTTATTGAAAAGCAGTATGCATCCTAAACATGTCACTAAAAACAGTATGCGAAATGAAATACAAAGAATACATAAAAGATGTAGCAAAGATGAGACACGAGAAAAGGAAGTCTTATTTTTACAACAAAACCTAAGAAATAGAGGTTATAATGAAAAGGATGTGAATGTCCAAGAAGTTATCTCAAAGAAATATAAGACAGAAGACAGAACCGCCAGAGTGATGCTAACCTACAGCACAGATAACACACACATTAAATCTATAATAAGGCAGTTTTGGCCAATCCTTACCCAGGATGCCAAGCTAAAACACATTGTAGGTGAAACACCATGCTTTGGCTACAAGAATAAGAAAAATTTGAAGAGGTTACTTTGCAGAAAGGATGGGTTCAGTAAACATAAAATTATTGGACATAAAGGGCCATTCAAGTGTGGCCATTGTACAGCATGTCCATTGATTGATTGTAATAAAGAATTTGAACATCCAAGGACAAAGAAAAAATACACTTTTAATTTTAAAGCCACTTGTGTAACCCCCAATGTGATATACATGGCTACCTGCAAATTATGTCCCGCATTCTATGTAGAAAAAACTAATCAGCTGTTTAAAAATTGCATTCTGAGACATCAAAGAGACATTACCAATAAAGATCCACATAATGCTTTAGCAACTCATGTTGAAAGAAATGTTGGTCAGTATTTCACTTATAAGTTGATAGAGAATGTATATAGTGGAGTAAGAAAAGGTGACATTGAAAATATTACTGAATGCAGGGAGAGTAAGTGGATTGTGAACCTCCGTGCTGATATTCAGCTTGGCTTGAATAACATCATTCCACTGAAACCTATACTAAAAGCTAGAAGACCAACCATTAGTTAATATGGAGGTGTGTCTGACTTAATAATTCATGATTGGTTACACCCCTCAAAAGCAAAAAGCATAGGAAATATAACACCCTCAATTGAGAAGGAAGAGGATTGGTGCAATCAAACAGCTGATTGACAGCGTGATGATTAAGTGATTCTTCCAACAGTAAAGGAAGTAAGAACTATAAAAAGGAACTACCAGTCCCAATCTCTACGATCTGAAGAAGATACCGAAAGCGCTTATCATTTGGAATACAGAGGGACTGTTTTATTCTATACCAAGATTTTAACTCGACATGAAGATTTTAATTTTTTCTACAATAAAAGGATTTTAACTGTAACTAAAGCCAGAAACTCCTATTTGAATTGTTTGATTGGTTAAGTTATAATTACAGTTTGCTACAGTTTTACAGCAGCTACTACATCTTCAGTGTGGATACTTTGTATATCAGACTTGAAAGATTGGACACCTTGAAACCATCATTTTGTTACAGTGTAACTGCATTCACAGTGTGGATATCTTGTAAGTGCATTTAATTGAAGCACTGGAAATTCATGCAAGTCTTTATATATATGCTGCACTTTTTCAAGCTTTATATCATTTAATTACTCTACCTATTTCTCAAGAGAATTGTACTTCATTGGCCATCATTGTACAGTGCTTCAGTATGAGTACTAATTAGAAAAAGGGTTTACAGTACCTTTCATAAGATTTCTACCTGCATTAGTATCCAAAATCCTGGGGGAAGACTCACCTATAATAGTTATATCAGCCAAACTGTTTGAAAAAAATGTCTGCCAATTCAACAACTTGAGTAGAAAAGCCTCATATCACATTTTGCAGGGATTGCTGTGTCTTTGCCAGTAGGTCTGTAAATGACTGGTGAATGTAAGTATCTCCACTGGGACTGAATACAGAAGTAAATTCAAATTATCATCATTAATAGAAATATAGCAAGATGTGTTAGCCACTGAAACCATAGTAGAAATCCTGACATGCTGAAAATCAGCACTAAACAACTAAAAGCAAGTCAGCGTACTAAGGCTGAAACTAATAACTGGTAAACAAATAAAATGGGCCTAGTTAGGAATGAACCATAAACTGTCAGCAGCATAAAACACAGTAGAATGATGAAATTCGATTCAGGTAAGTGTTTTTGTTCTTTATTAAAATACAGAACTTCATCAGAGCATATGAGTAAATGAATCAGGACAACATTTAAACATCAGACATCATGATCACATGTTAAAATACACTAGTAGGATTATTTAAGTGATACTAATCCATAAAACTAATAAATTACAAAAACATTAATAAATAATTTAATCAATTAAATACATATAAAAATCAATTCATTTTTAATATTTTAAAAATTTCAAAAAAACATTTTATACTAATGTATTCATTTAAGCTGAGAAACTTTCAGCTTGCAAGGCTATTTGCCAGTGTGCTTCCTTACATTCTAACATATTAGATAAATCAGCACCATGGCTGATATCAAATAACTTATCTAAGACAAAGAATTCAAACTTTTTGTAAACATTACATGTTAAAAAGTGTTTTGCTAATGTATTTTTCAAATCATTATTCTTAATAGCAAAAATCTGTTTATAAATTCATTCTGTTAGCATCCTATTGGTTTTATCAATTTAGAAGGGCAACATTTAAACATCAGAAGTTATAATGACATGTTAAAATCCACCAATCGGGTTATTTAAGTAAAGCTAATCCATAAAATTGATACATTTACATAAACATTAATAACAATTAAATCAATACTCTTTATATATTAAATCAATTAGTTTTTAACATTTCAAATGCTTCAAACAACATTTTACACTAATGCATTCATTTAAGCCAGGAAATTTATCAGTTTCCAAGGCTATTTGCCAGCATTCTTCCTTCCATTCTAAAATATTACATAAATCACCACAATGGAAAATATCAAATAACTCCTCTAAGACAAAGATTTCAAACTTTTTATAAACTTTACACGTTAAGGAGTGTTTTCTTAATGCATTATTCAAATCCTATTCTTAATAGCTAAAATATATTCAAAAATTCTTTATGTTAGCATTCCATTGGTTTTTCCCACACTGAATGCTGGACAAGAAACACAATAAGCCATGTAAATGATATTCTTAGATTTGTAAGTTTATTAACTGTTTTCTGCTAACATCCTACCAGAATTCTGCATGGCAATAGAATTAGTATTGGGAATATCCTGACATTGTTTGCATAAATGGCAGCTATAATTGCCAAAAGGTCCAATATTGTTAGTAACTGCAGTGTAATAATCTGTTTTATTAAAAAACTTGACAACTTCTCATATTTCCTATAAGTAAAACTAAGGAATATACCAACTATCTTAATTAAATCTTTATTACTACGAATAATATTCCAATTAGCATTAATTATGTTTTTAATATCCACCATATCCCTATAAATAGATAGTGCAAAATAATTCTTTAAAGCAGAATGTTCCAAGTCTTTAGTCTTAATTTTATAGCCTTTTAACAAAATGGGAGAGACTATCTCATTACATTTATGAATAATTTTTCAGAAATCACATTAAGATTAGCTCTAGGCTAACCACTGCTTTCAAATAATTCAATTCATCTAAGAAATCATTATTATTGCTACTTAACATACTTAGTTTTATAAATTGACTTCTCACAATATTCCAATTTATAAAACAAGGGTGTATACTCGAAAAATGTAAATAACTATTTACACGTGTAGGTTTATGAAATAACTGACTGTGGAATTGTTTGTTAGAGATATCCATATTAATTAATAAATCTAAAAAAATGAACTGATGCAACTTTAGCACTAATGGTGAATTTTACAAAATTAGTGCTGCCATTAATAGCTGCTAAAAATAAAGAAAGTCATTCTAGGTACTATTCCAAATGAATAAAAAAAATATCATCTATTTACAGTTTATAGAAAGTTTCATAGTGTAAGAAGGGTTCTTTTTAAAAAAAATATTGTTCTCACCAGGCCTTACACTGAAGCAAGTCACTTACACTGAGAGAAGGTGTTTCAGAATCAGGGCAGGCTTATACTGAAAACAATTATTTTGAAATTTGGTACAGGGGAGAGGGAGAAAGAAAAATGCAACACTCAAATTATTTCCCTTCTCTGAGTATAGCAGGCATTGAAGAATGCCAACAATCTTTCAGCTTTAAGTGTTGATCAGCTATATGGCAACAGACAGTATGGTCCCATTTATTTAATAAATTGCAATATCAATGTGTTATGTTTTCACCTCAGGTGATTGACAAAATTACAATAAATTAAAAGTTAATTTTGCTTGAAGGTATAATGTCTTACAGCATAATAACTTTGAAAATATGTTCTGTGGTAAATTTTACTTTGTGGTTTGCATATTGCTAAGCTATTTCTCTTCACATTCCCCAAAGATGAAAAACTTTCAAGATAGGTGGCAAGAGAAAGCTAATCAATATGCAGTGGTCTGGCTGAAAAATTTAATTGGTGTATTTAAAGCAAAACACAAAAAGCTGAAAATGGAAATACAAAAGTTTATGAAGAGTTATTTGCTGCATTACTCAAGTTGAAGTTTGTTTCAATATATAAAAGAAAGAGCACAGATAGTGCTTAAAGAGAAAAATAAGTTAGAAAAATAGTTAAGAAACAGGTTTGACAAGACATCAATGTCAAAAAATAATAAGAGCTCAAATGGTAGTGTCCTGGTATTGCAAATCATGGGATGTAAGAAATCCAGAAATTAACCATTCATAAAAAGCAGAATTTGGGAGAATATTCCATGTCAGGTCTCTTTATTAGAAGACACAAGAGAAGGTGCAGTGATGAATATGGAAGAGAAAAAGTCTTTGACATCATGAGAAAGGAAAAAAGATCAGATAAAAAAGCATGATTAGGAAATGTGTATTTGCAAAATAAAACACCAATGGCATATTTAAAGCTATAGGATTCAAAACAAAAATGCATCAGTGCCTGTGCAAGGAGAAAGTAAAAATAATCTTGTAGGGATGCTAAATAATATATTGGTTTTAAATAACTAATAAGCACATAATAAATCTAAATTAGTTTATAATTTGAAAAGGGAAGAACAAAAAATATTTGAACAATTTTGTGCCTACAAAAATATCAGAGTGATGAAACCAGATGAAGGTATAGGCTTGGTGCTGTGAAATACCATTGATCATATTAACAAAATGGGCAACCTACTTAAAAATGATGCATATCAGGAGATGTCGATCAATGAATTGAATATGGCCTATGACAGAATTGATCAATGTTTGTATGATACGTGTATGGAAGAGACAACTGAGGGTCATTCCCGATCACTCCACTGCCGAAATGAGTGCTAACATTGGTCAAAAAGGGGCGAGGTTTTGTAATTTGGCGATTCAGTTTTCACGGTTTTCGAATTTTTCAGGTGGCAGCTCACAGAAGCAGTGTCGCAGATGTGGCCGCCGAACTTTTGAAGGTAAACCATATATATATATATATATATATATATATATATATATATATATATATATATATATATATATATATATATATATATATATATATATATATATATATATATATACGGATCTACTTCAGAACACCAACATTTCACTTACCCGACTCCCAATTCCCTGAGATGAAAGGACCGGCAACTTTACAACACCAACATCCGAAATATTGACTTTTTATGCAAGGTAAGTAACCAGTTGACCATCCCAGATAAAACAACAAAACAAAACTAAACCCACCAATGTGGGGGGCTTTGCCCTCCACACTCCCCCTAACTAAATATACCAACTCCAAGATCGCACTACTGTGGGGGTAAGGGACAAAGTTCAACAGGATGGTCAAGCAGTTACTTACCTCACATGAAAAGTCTATGTTTCGGATGTTGGTCTTGTGAAGTTGTCGGTCCTTTCATCTGGGAAATTTCAGTGTCAGGTAAATGAAACTTTGATGTATATATAAAGTGTTATTAAATTCACAGCACACAATTCTTGGAATATTTGTAATACCTAAAATGCATAAAGATCTAAATGATCCACCTTTAAGGCCCATAGTAAATGAAAAAAATAAAAAAATGTACCTGATGGCAAAGTACGTTGATTTTATCTTGAAAGATAGTTTTCTGGACAATGAATATGCACTGACAAATTCTTTGGATTTTCTTACTCAAATAGTCCCATCTTTATACACTGATAATCTAATTTTTGTAACCATCATTGTTAAGGTGTGTTCACAGTAATTCCCCATAATATCGGTGTCCAATGAGTAGGGGAATATTTAAATAAGCATACCAGATTGGACAATTGGGAGATCAATAAAATAATTACATTACTAGATTGGACAACTGGGAGATCAATAAAATAATTAGATTACTGGAAATGGTATTGTATAACAATTTTGTATATTTTGAAGGATCTTTGTGCCATCAACAAACAGGTGTGGCAATAGGCACCACCTGTACCCCTGTGTATGCTATATCATGATAGCATATTATCAGGAAACTTTTGTATTTCAGTCTGAATTTAAGGAAAATTGGGATCTGTATTAAAGATTGCTGGATGATATCTGTATTTTTGGACAGGAAGCCCTGAGAAGTTAGAACAGTTAAAATTGATTTTTTATGTTAAAATTATTAAGGATCTCGGTGAAAAAAAATCTGAATCTGGTATTTTAGGAAAACCACCTATTCCAATACTATGTTACATTTTTCTAGTGGTCATCCCTTCCATCAGAAGAAAGCTATAGTGAACAGACAAATAGTAAGAACAGCTAGGACAGCCTCCAAAAATATATTTTTTTTTCTAGAGGAGATATCAAAAGTAAAAAATATGTTCCTATCTAGAGGGTATCCCTGTAAATTACTTGATGAAATAATAATGGAAGTAGCAGTGAAAACAAAAGAAAGAAAATGACTGAGTGCTTCTCAATCTGGAAATATAGAGCTGATAAGTATATTCTGTCACTTTAACTGCTCAGTCTTCTGCACTGTCTTTATTTTTGCTTGACTGAATTATTTATATATTTGCTGGCCAAATTTTGTTTTCTGATCTGTGCTGAAACTTTTTTTTTTTAATATTTGCTGTTGTGTTCTTAAAGTTGGGGGCTTTTGCAGTTGCCCATCTCTACTGTAAATTTGATCTGGGGTACTCCTCCTGGTCACATCTCTTTAGCTCATTCTACCTAATACAGAGATCATTTGGGAAGGCCAGACCCGTTAGTCCCTTAACCTTGAATTATCTTCTGTTTCTGCTATCTCCCTTTCCACTTTATAAAAAAAAGACACTTTATTTAGCTGCTTATATTTTTCTAATTTGTGTTTCTTCCTATTACTCTGTTAATTCATCTTGCTTTGCTTTCTCCTGCTAATTACTGCCTGTTCTCAACTGCATCTTTTCTGTTGCATTTATTACTGCTTGTTTATAGCCTAATGTTATTCTAAGCTCTTAGCTGTGGTTTAAGCACTTGGGTCCGCTACCTCAAAGGAAGCACCCAGATCTGTTTAGAACTGGTGGCCAAGAACACCACATATACAAATGCCATATATATAGCAAACTTGCTGGCTGACAGATTCAGTTCCCCCCATCTGTAAATCAGGACATACCCAATACCTGCCCCCTTTCCCTTATATCTAGGGAACAAGTTATCACTGCTCTCTCAAAGGCAAAAAATACAACTTCCATGGGACCCGATAACATCCCAGATTTCATCCTAAGTGAACTCAGGCAGGAACTTACAGCACCATTAGGTACCCTATTCAACCAAAGCCTGAGTACTGGCTTCATCCCAGCTGAGTGGAGGACAGCCACTTTCATCCCTTTACACAAAGGTGGAGCATCCACCGATGTGGGAAATTATAGGCCTATCAGCCTAACTAGCCTGATCTGCAAGGCCATGGGACAGATTATCATGGATGTCATTAACAAGGAGATTGGCAACCTCCAAACACTTGATCTAACACAGTTTGGCTTTGTCAAGGGGAGGTTATGTCTGCTAAATTTGGTTGACTTCTTTGAGACAGTCACCAAAGCCATAGATGAGGGGAAGATGGTGCACATTGCCTACCTTGACCTGACCAAAGCCTTTGACACTATTCCCCACTCAGGCATAATAGATAAATTCTCTCAACTAGGCATCAATCCATATGTTACCAGACGGGTAGCAAATTGGCTCGCTGATAGAACTCACCTAGTCAAAATAGGGGGAGCCATCTCAAGCAGTAGACCCATAACAAGCAGTGTACGCCAGGGTTTGGTCTTGGGGCCTCTGTTATTTGGGATAAACTTTTCTGATGTGCAGGCCAAAACTAGTGGGCTATGGCTGACCAAGTTTGCAGATGACTGCAAGCTGGGTGCTGTCATCAGTTTCCCTAGAGATGTGGACATCCTCCAAGAAGGTCTCACTCAGACAAATGACTGGTGACAGAAACATTGCCTCAAGCTGAATACCAAAAAATGAATCATCATCCCCTTTGGGGAGAATGACATCCAAACAAATGTTCACATTAATAACAATGTCCTAAGCACACAACCAATTGTGAGGGAATTTGGCACCCAGGTTGATAGCAATCTGACTTTTGACCACCATGTTGCTTCCATTGCATGGAAAGCTTTCTACATGGCTCACCTCATAAGTAAGGGTATCTCATCCAGAGGCAAGGAGGTCATAACATCCCTGTATTATTCCCTTATAAGGCCCATAATTGAGTACAATGCCCCTTTCAGCATGTATCTCACAAAGCACATGCTGTAGCTGGAGAGACCACAGAGGTTCTTCACCAGGAGAATCCAGGGCTTCAAACATCTACCATACACAGATAGGCTAAAAGCCCTATCCCTCTACTCAGTTTCATTCAGATTCCTAAGGGGTGACCTATGTCTGGTATACAAGGTGAACATGGACCCCACCTTGATGGGACTGCTGCATATCTGCAAGTCAAGCTCCACTCAAGTAACCCACACGCGTGGCCTCAACCTGTTCTGTGACATCAACAAGACTTGCTGACGGGACAGATTTGTGTCCCAGAGACTCCCCCATTTATGGAATAGACTCCCTCTCCACATCAAGCAGAGCACCTCTTTATCCCTTTTTAAGTGCAGCCTGGATAACTGGATGGGAAGCAGAAAATATACCCCTGGGTTTCCACCTATGTGCCTGCTGGACACTGGCATCAGGTGTTGATTTGTCTAAACATTGGCTAAACTCTTGGCTAGGCTTATAAGGGCCTCAGGGCCAATAGCCTAGCAACCTCCTATGATCATATGATCATATATATGCCACAGAAAATGGTGCTGTGAATAATAATACTAGAGAAAAATAATTATGCAAGGCAATTATTGCCACCTACAATATAGATGGGAATGAAATTAGGAAAAGTTTAGCTCCAGAACTAGAATATTTTATGAGTAGATGATGAAATGAATAGAATCTTGGGAAGTCAACTCAGAATTGTGTACAAAAGGGACAGGAACTTTAAAAATATGCTGAAAGGAAATAAAACAATAAAAATGGGGTACAACAGAGGATTTAAAAAGGGTACATATAAGTGTAGTACATGTGTACAATTTAAACATATATTGGAAGGGGATAAAATAAGTTTGAATAGTAATGAATGGATAAATAGGAAGGCTTATTATAACTATACATCTAAAAAGGTGGTATATGTAGCCAAGTGTCAGTTATGTGCTTGGATCTATATTGGGAAAACCAAAAGAAAACTCAAGGAATTGATTTATGATTTTAATAAAAACACCAAAAAAAGTGCTTTAGGAAACATCTAGGTGAATATCCCGGACATTATTTTACATTTTGGATATTTGATGCAATGTGAAAAGATATTAGAGGGGGACCTTGGAAAATTAAATTAGAAGCTTTAGAATAAAAATGATAATTGACAACAGCAGTTGATAAGTTTCCTGGATTTAATGAAAATGTACATATTGATAGTATTTTAAAATTTAAACAATTTGATTTGGGAACATGTGTTACAAAATAATGTTTTATTGAAATAATATTTTAGCTTGAGTTGTATGTAATATAGTAAGCTAATATTACCTTAAGAATTGCTGAAAGTTTAATTGAATTGATGACATCATGTTAAAAATGTTATATAAATTGTTGGTCATTTTAAATGATCTGTTTCATAGAAGTCCTTTATTAATATGGACAAAAGATCTTAACCAGTGTATGTTTTAAGATTTTACATTTGTTGTTTTAATAAAAATGACTTGTGGTCTGTAATTAGAGCTGAATTGTGGTTAATCAGCACATATTCAGAATGTGAATGCTATGCGTAAACTGGTATAATGGGTTCTACTCAAAAGAATGAAAGTTGTGCCTGCTTGCATAGCTGGTATAATTTTCTGGTAGATTGCTTCATATTTTTAGAAAACCGTATTTAAGTATCTGTTAATATAAACTTGAAAATCTAGACCAATTTGTTATTTTTGAGATAGGTTCCTTAGAGTCCAGTGCAAAGGAGACTGGCATCCATAGAGTTAAGTATTTTTATTTTATTTATTTTTATTTTACATTTGTTAACCGGGATAGTCCGACTGGATACATGTCCATTTACAGCGGAGGCCCGGGGAGAAAAGCTCCAAGCAAGACAATATGAGACATTTACAGAAGTAA
This sequence comes from Protopterus annectens, assembly GCF_019279795.1. Classification (NCBI taxonomy): domain Eukaryota; kingdom Metazoa; phylum Chordata; order Ceratodontiformes; family Protopteridae; genus Protopterus; species Protopterus annectens. The sequence continues at coordinate 1,433,459,321 of NC_056737.1, forward strand.
CAAAACCATAAGCATTTAAAGCAAGGTGAGGTTAGTCATTACATGATATGTAAATTAATAGCTTAAATTTAGTTAGTTTACTTAATAATTATACATGATGACAGCAAATTATTATAATAAGGAATACTCAGATAACCAGGATCTAGGAGTAGTATATTCAGAGAGATAGCTAGCCAGGGTTAAAGCAATGGCAGGTAATATCAGACCCCAGGTAGCCTTTTAGTTTAGTTTTAAATTGGTTTAAAGAGGGGAGTGAGGTAATATCAGGAGGGAGTTTGTTCCAAGTTTTCCCTGCGGAGTTGGTAAGGAGAGAGTCACCAGCTGCGTTATTAGTTTTACTTGTTTGTATAAGGAGACGACTGGATGACCTCAGTGGTCGAGGGTTATTGCAAGGGAGATCAAATTTTTGAGTGAGGGAGGGTATTCAGGGTTATATAAAATTTTGTGGGTCAGTACTAGTAGGTTATAAGAAATTAGTTTCGGTAGCTCAAGCCAGTTAAGCTGGGTTAAGTTGGTACAGTGGTGGGTTCTATATGGTAACCCAGTAACAAACCTAGCGATGTGATTATAACAGATAGTGAGCTTGTTCATGATCGTTTTATTAATATTATGTAGTAAGGGGGATGAGTACAGTAGGGTAGAGAGGAGATGGGTTTGGGCAATGGCAGATTTAGCTTGGGGGGGTCAAGAAGCTTTTTATTCTATATAGCGAACCTAGTTTCTTATTGATTGATTTAATCATTAGGTTTACATGAGTATCAAATTTTAGGTTGTTATCTATAGTTACCCCTAATAATTTTGTCGAGGGATCCGGAGAGATTATTGTCCCGTCCTTTGCTTGGATTGTAAAGTTGAGGGGGCTTGACCTTTGTGTTGGTGAAAACAGTAACATTTTTGTTTTTTTTGGATTAAGTATCAGACGACGACTAGAGAGCCAGTTTTCTACTTTGCTGAAAGTAGTTTGTGTTAAAGATTGTAACTCTATAGGGGATGTTCCAGAGCAAATCAGCGTGGAATCATCTGCATATTGAATGCAACTAGCATTTGATACAACTGTGTGCAGGTCATTGATGAAGATTGAGAATAATAGTGGTCCTAGGATGGATCCTTGTGGGACTCCCAGAGTATTGGGTTGAAAGTTAGAAAGTTTGGTCTGCCATAAAACTGCTTGTTTTCTACCATTTAAGTAGGATCTAAACCATTGAATAGCAGTAGTGTCCAGACCAAATGAATGCAATGTATCAATTAGTAATTTATGGTCCACCATATCAAAGGCTTTGGACAGATCCAAGAATAATGCTGAGGAGATATTATTGTTATTACGATAGGTATTTATGGTATTGGAGAAGACAAGAAGGGCTGAGGTAGTGCTATGGAGGGGTCGGAAACCATGCTGAGTGTCAGCTAATAGGTGATTGTCAAGTAAGTGTTGCATAAGCTGTTTCTGCACGCATTTTTCCATTATTTTTGCTAGGGGGGACAGTATGGATATGGGCCTGTAGTTCGAGAGGTCTGTGGAAGTGCCACCTTTATGGAGAGGAATTACATATGATACCTTCCAGATATCAGGGATTTTGGCCTCTGTTAGGGTCCGATTAAGATCTTCATGAATAAATTGTTTGTTTTAGAAATATAGTACGTCCAGTAAATCAGCTCCAGACCTTACAGGCACCATGCAATGGCCCACATTAGTAAACACCAGAAATCATGGATTTGCATTTTTCAACACTCTCTGTAGCCAGCCTGGTTGAAATTGGCATTGTGAGACACTGTAGTAATTGCCTCATGTTTACTGATAATCAACTGCTATTTAAGCCAACAGACACAGTGTGTGACAGATGTAGTTATACAATGTTTTTGGAGGAAAAACACCCACACAAAGCCATGCCCAAAAACAAGCAGCCTATCAGTACCACGCAACACCACACTAAACAAAGCACATGCAGCTCAGCCCAAACACGTGTTGAGGCTCATAGAAGTAACACACCTAAAACACAAAGGCATCCTAAAAGTAACCTAAGAAACAACTGCCTTCAGCAGTCTCACAAACACACCATCTAGGCAGCACCCACAATGAAACATACATCTAAGAGTCATGCTGATTCAGTCAAAATGCACATAAGGCAAACCTTCATGCAGTCTAATTTCCTAGATGTAAGTTAGTCCATAGTGAGACACGTTGATATACCACCCACAAAACCATGCAAAAAAAGGGTCACTGTCAGTTTCCCTATCAGACACCAGGATTTACCACATTGTACAAGTTGTCAAGTCTTTGCACCTCATGTCCACATATACCACAAAGTACACATGGGTGCAAATGACTTGAGACATATCTATTTAGGCTATATGAAGAGAGATATAATGTAGCTCTTGGAAAATGTGTCTGAGGCTGGTATGAACCTAGGCTTGAGCAAGATTCTATCACTCTAGTGTGTTTCAAAGAGAGCAAAATATATATCAGCCTAAGAGGATATGGTAGATAATCCTAACTACGTTGACATTAATGATCTGCACTTCTCCCCCCAAGGTTTTGCTTTTGCCTTTTTTTTGGCAATGTCAGTCTTCTAAAACTTCACGTATAACAACACAGAATCTGGATAACATTAAATTATTGCTGCTCAGTACTAGATGCATTAACAAAAAACTCCACTCCCCTATAAGCCTTCTTTACTATGGAAAACATTGATATATGCATCACCACAGAGACCTGGTTCAAGACCAACAAAAGCACTCCATCGATGGATGGTTTCAATACCTAACACATATCCAGGCCATCTGAATTACATGTAGGCACTAAAGGTGACAGTGTCTCTATATTCTTAATGAAACATTTCACCTTCAGACACATTTGACAAGGTAATGACCTGGAACTGCTCCACGTCCAGATTACTATTAACAAAATACCATATCCTGTCATAGCTAGCTATAGGACCCCCTCCCCACTTGCTCTACAATGTTCTCTTGGCCCATACCACCCTATTTATTAAGCCAAACAACATTATTCAAGGATACTTCAACTATTACTCCATAAACTGGGAGACAAATACATCCTCAAGTATGTCTGCCCAGAAATTTCTGGACTTCATCAATATAAACTCTCTAGACTAGTTAGTCTGTACCCTAACCAAGGGCAACAAAATCCTGGATTTGATCATTATCAGTATGGGGTAGCTTCAATCCTCATCAACTGTAACTTCTTGGCTGGTCAAATCAGTCAAATCAGGCCACAAATCAGTTACATTCACCATAAGATTAAAGCCTAAAGCAACTTCTAATAATGCAATGCCAGAGATTAAGTAGGCTTTATAATAAAAGAAAAAAAAATCATTCCACGCAAAAATAAATTTAACTCTCAAGTTGCAAAAAATACTCTTGTTAAATTAAACATAGAGCTTCGGACCCTGATTAAATCAAACAAAACCAGATATGAGGTAATAATAGCCACTCAGGTGAATGATAACTGCAAAGCCTTCTGTAACTATGATCAGCACTGTGCAGAGCTGATAGTAAATGATATCACATACTTGCTACTCAGACCAAAAAGACATAGCTAATCTACTGCAAGACAACTATACCACCATCCACCAATATTCTAAGATCACACACTCACATCTGCACCCCACCCCCAAAAAAATCTCCCAAGAACAAGTCCTAAATGCACTATCTAAGGCCAGGAATACCACTTCCATGGAGCTGGACAACATAGAAGCCTGTCTACTGGTCAGCCTGAAACTTAACTTGTCAGTCTCCTTACAGAGTCTATACAATATCAGCCTTATAACAAGCTTTGTGCTAGATGAGTGGAGGAGAGTAGCAATCATTCCCTTACAAAAAGAGGGGGCTTCAATGGACACGGGTAAGTATAGCTCCATAAGATTGACCAGCCTCACTTGCACAGCTATGGAAAGGATTATCATGAAATTAATAAACATGGATATAAGTAAACAAAAGACTATCAATCAAGGCCAGTTCTGATATGTCGAATGCAGATCTTGCATACTTTACCTGGTTGACTTCATAAAAAAATACTTCAGCAATGGAAAGGGCCATATCAGTCCACATTGCATATCTGTTCCTTGAAAAGGCATCTGATACAATCCCATGCTCAGGTTTCATAAATAAACTCTCCAGGTTAAATGTAAATCCCTATGTAACTGATTAGATAGAAAACTGCATCACAAATCAAACCCATGACATAATGGTTGGGGTTCTACCTCCTTCTTGACATTTACTTCTCTGAGTTCAAGGTAATGTTAAATGTGTGTGACTCAGCAAATCTGCAGATGGGAGGCAGTAAACATGTTGACTGTTGTTAACGTCAACATCTGTTCAGTTGACATACTTAGGTCAACTATACAAATACTCAACAAGGGAGTGCCATCGCTACATTACTGAGGTTGTGAAATATGCCCTGTCTCTGGCACTGTGTGATCTCAAATTTGAAATATATAATTGGGAGAGAGATGGGGTACAGGGGTAAATGCTGTTCTTACTTAAAAATATTGACACTGCCAGATGTTGACTTTTTTCAGTTTTATTGTGTCAACATTAACATATACATAGATATCATCTATGTTAGAGGGAGGGTATTCTTAATAAATTCACTATAGTAAATGAAGGTAGACTAATAGGCTTGAAAATATAAAGTTGAGACATGTATGCATTCAGTTTTAGAGAAATATAGAATTTTCCTTTCTCAAGGGGAAAGATACAATCTTGCCGGCTAAGCATGAGATGTACAGAAATAAGGTTTCAGTGAAAGCTACAGAATGTTCCTTTCTCAAAGGAAAGTTATGTGTATGTGCAATGGAATGCTAAATAAAGGGACACATGGAAGACAAGGCTTGGAAACCAAGACAACAAAGGCTAAAGAAGTGTGAAAGCATTACAGGGTTTGGATATGTTTAGGAAATACTTCAGCTACATTAAGGGAACTCAGTTAGTTCAGACAGGCATACAGAAAACATTAAATATGCACCATTTTAGAATATGAGTTAGCTTTTGGACATATATGTAAAAGGGTCTTGGCAATGCATACACTGAGGCATGGGTACAGAGGACAGGTCAAATAAAGACTGTTTCAGTTTATATTATTCAGGAGAATCAGAATATACATGCAGAAACTTTGGATATATTTAGCAGCACTGGTATTACTAACCAGTATCCCAACATTTTTACAGATTGTTATTATTTGTTAGCACTGTTAAGGAAGACAGTATTCGGATATTGGGAACATCTAATAAAGCCTTATTAAATGAATTACAGTGTTTGCAGAATTCATTCTGAAAAGTACAAAAGACTTGGCCTATAAAGGAGAGACTGGCACCTGTTCAGCACGTTTGGGTAATTAACAGATCAAGACTTTAATTCCAGTCTCATTTCAGTTGTTTCCAGTATACTACAGTTTCATCAATTTTTTAATGTGTGTGTGTGTGTGTGTGTGTGTGTGTGTGTGTGTGTGTGTGTGTGTGTGTGTGTGTGTGTGTGTGTGTAAATATACATATACAAAGTTGGTAAGCATAGAGTAATTTTCATTTAAATTGACCTGTGTAATATCAACACACTTTGATTTACATATTCAGATTTTCAACAGATGTGCAAGATCATAGTCCCTGGGGTAGGAAGGCATGCATTTCCATGGGGAATGTGCATAGGGCTTGCCTATCTGCAAAAATGTACATATCTTTCTATCTTCCTCTAGCTCTCTTTGTATATGTATATATATATATATATATATATATATATATATATATATATATATATATATGTGTGTATATGGATCTAGGACTAATTACCGATGACGCATTTCAACAAAACTGAAACGGTCGAACACACTTCAGCAAAAGTGCTTTTCCACTGAAAAAGCACTTTCGAGAAAGTCTGCAAAAAAAAACAAAAAACAAAAAATAAAATAAATCAAACTACATTTAAAAAAAAAACAGTAAACACATTTATGCAGGGGCACCCCCCCCCCTTCATTTATATTCTCACTCTGAGATCGCACTACAGTAGGGAAAAGGGAACATTCCCTTATCCCCACTGTATCGCAATATCAGCAACAGCCATTCTGTCTTTTTTTTAATTTTTGTTTGAGCTCACTTTAGTGAAAGTGTTCACCCGTTATGGTTTTGGTGAAACAAGATTTTGTTCAACAGTCCTAGACCCATAATATATATATATGTGTGCGTGTGTGTGTGTGTGTGTGTGTGTGTGTGTGTGTGTGTGTGTGTGTGTGTGATATGTGTGTGTGTGTATATATCGACTGTAGGGAAAGGTCATATTTCCCAAACACCATTTCAACAATCTTGCATGCACAGCCATCTTTTCATGACTACTATATCTGATTTTCTCACATCTATTTTTTGAACTGCTGGTATTGGGTGATCCCATGTGATATAATCTTCAGCATTCTTAATAATGCTTTGTTGCTTATGTTTCTTATCCTTCTCAGCTACTTCAGTACTGTGATGTTCACACAATCCCCAGTGTAACAGTCTTGTCACATTGTTATGACTTTCAGTATACAGATCCCCTGCCGTTAGTGTATCTCACCCATCAATAAGATGTGTAACTATTTCTAGTTCTGTTTTGCAGAAGCTGAATTTGTCTGCTTCTCTCATATGTTCAAAGAACTTTGTAAACCACTGTGTATGCAGTCCACTATCCTGGAGCTCCAATATTAACCTTTCTTCTTTTGGTTTAATTTCCCATCTCCTTAACCATTTCTGCATCAGGTCCTGATCAACATGAGGTTGTTCCATGAGTTTTCTATAGTTACAACTATATGTATGCCTTTTCCACATTCCTTATCTTATTATCTGATCCTTCTCCTTATACTCTTTCTGTATTTTTTTTTTTTTGAAACATTCAGTTACTGCCTGATTTTATTCAACTTCTGGTTTGATTTCCATTCCCACTTGACACCAATATGCTTCTGCTAAATTAAACAAGGAAATCATCTTATAATTGTTCTCATTATGTTTTAAAACTTCTACTATGTCTGGATCTGATGAGATCACCAGATGTGTATTACAGTCCTATAATTGCAGATCTTTACTTGTAATCCGTTTTGAGGAGGCCCATGCCTCCTTCAGAACAAGGGATATAAAATCTTGGGTACAGTAGACTCCCTCTTATCCAGTCTCACTGGGACCAGACACTAAGCTGGATAAACAAATGGCTGGTTAATCAGAAAAAGCATGCAGAATAGCATTTATATGTTATAAATCAGCTGAATAACAGGGTTTGTGTTAGCAATCATTTTTCTAAAGGATATGAAGTCTGAAGCATAAATATCTGTCATTATTTAGCCTGGAGAAGGCAGAAGTGTTGTTCTTCTCTGTTGTCTTTTGCTAGTACTACGGCAGAAATTTGATGGCCAGTTAAAGAGAAGGCTGGTTAAGGGGAGGCCAGATAAGAGGCAGTCTAGTGTATATGCTAATTTTTATATATCATTTGATAAGCATGAATCATTTTTCTTGTTTTCCTGTCCAGCTGATACAGTGTGTTTTGAGGGGATCACTAAGAATTATTGAAATTCCACAATCCTGAGACTCTAAATCCCGAGAACCAGAGTCTCGAGATTGTGGAATCTTGAGAGTAGTGAATGGAGATACAATGCGTACAATGTGAAACAGAAACTTTGCCATTCACTCCACTGTAGTGCGATCTCGGAGTTGGTATATTTAAGTTGCAGGGGATGTGGGAGGTGCAGGAGGGCTTGCCCCCCTCCATACAGGTTAGAATAGTTTGTTCGATGTTTTACTTTTTTTTTTTTTTTTAATGTTGGAGATTTCGCAGTCTCGAGGTTCTGGTCCTCAGGATTTAGAGGCTTGGGACTGTGGAATTTTGATATTTTGTAGTGATCCCATTTTGAGACATGTCAATCACCCCAGAACTGTAAGTTAGAGCAGATACAGCAAATTAGCTTATAGCTTGGACTTTGTTCCTAGATGTCAGAGCTGTTTTGAGTATGAATTTTAATCTTCTAAAATAACACTCACAGAATTTTGTTCTCATTTGTTCATGTTTATAGTCGATCCTTCATCAATTCCCAAATATTCACACACTCCTTCCTGCTCAAGTTCCTTTATATCACATTCTTGTCCCAGACTGATATTTACTTGGTGCTGCAACTTTATTGCTTTAAATAATTATTTTAGATATTTATCAAGACCAAATGACATTCTTATATCATCTGAGAATGTCTGACCAATTGCAATTGTGTTCTCAGCTCTTCATCTGCTGCACTATGTAGTCATAAATAGTCCACTAAAAACAGAAGACATGTCTTTACACTGTAGATTTCTGGGAGCCAAATTGTAACCATCAACTAATATGTTAATTTGACAGCTTAATGGGTTATGGGCAAGACAAAAGAGCAGCAGTAACAAAGAGTCACCCTTGAATATCCCCCTTTGAATTTTTATCCCTGGGTTAGTAATTTGCCTTTATCATGGGTTAGCTGCAAAGTGGATTGTGACTGTTTCATGGTCACTGTAATGTAACTGATCACTGTCAGGTGTATCTTATATATTTGTAAGTACTCCTTTATTCATGAATGTGAGATGCTATCAGATGTTTTTTTTGTGATCTATCCATTCCATACTTAGATTCTTCCCCTTTTGGTAATTCTTCATTATGACTTTATTTAACAACAAATCATCCTTTGTTGCAAATTACTTTATTTTTGTTACCCTTCTATTTTATTGCCATGATTGAGTTTTCTTCTAAATAACTATAACCTCTATCAGCATCAATTCCGGTATATAGGTTATACATAATTGGAAGGCAGATTATCTGTTTGTAGATTTTAGAATAGCTTTTAGGTTCACTCACAAGGATCAGGATATTTTTTCCTTTTGTTATCCAGATTGGTGTCTGTTCAGGGTGTTCATATAAGTAGTTCTTACTCAAAGGTCAGTTTTTGTGTAAAGATGTTAATAGTTGTAGCCCGAAGTTATGTAATGCATTTGGGACTGGTGTTTTCCACTTAGGAACTTTTCTTAATTTTTATTTCAGTTCCTCTGGTTCTTACTTCTTCCCATTTCATATCCTGTAAATTTGAACTTATTACTGTTTCTTTTACTTTCTCTATCCATTCAGCATCTTTGTTATGTTATATAGGGTCTTCCTAGACATTTCTCAGAAATGAGTCTATTTCTTTTTTTTTTTTTTTTTATCATATAGGCTATATTTATCATTTAGGATCATAGGACCATAGGAGGTTTCTAGGCTAATGGCCTTGAGGCCCTTACAAGCCTGGCCAAGGGTTTATCCCTAAAAAAGAAACCTCAGTCAGCACCTGTCACTCCTGTCAATGAGGAACAAAGGTGGAACCTCTGGGACAAATTTGTGGCTTCCCATTCACTCATCAAGGTTGCACATGAAGAGGATCAGCAAGGTACTCTGTTTGACGTGTATGGGAAATCTATTCCAGACATGGGACAGCCTATGGGAGGCAAACTTGTTTCTCCAGCAGTTTTTGTTGATGTTGAATATTAGATTTAGGCCTTTCAAGCAGGTAATACGCAAAGAGTTGGGCTTATAGATATGGAGCATCTGTAGAAGGGCAGGGTTTCATATTGCCTTGTAGTTAAGACACAGATCACCTCTGAGCAATCTGTATGATACCGAGTAGAGTGATAGTGATTTGAGCCTGTCTATAAAGGACAGGTGTTGGAGACCATGGATTCTATTTGTGAGATATTTCTGTGGCCTTTCCAGTTGGTAAAGGTGTTTGGAGAGGTACATATCAAATGGGGCATTATACTCAAATACAGGCCTAATGAGGGAGGAGTACATAGCGGTAATAACTTCCTTTTTCTGGATGCAATCCCTTTACTTATGAGATTATCAAGTAACAGACTTTTATGATCACTGCTGCTACATGATGGCCGAATGTGAGATTGTTGTCAACCAGAGTACCCAGATCTCTCATCACAAGTTGTGCACTAAGGGGTTTGCCATTGATGTGGCAGTCAGGAGGGGCCATGTTTTTGTTGAATGGTATGATAGCACATTTTTTGTGTTTAACTTATGTCCAGAACTTTGGCATGAGTCATTTGTTGGTGTGAGACCTTCTTGTAGTATGTTAACATCATTTGGGGAGTCAATCAGTCATCCAAAACCTGGTCAGCCACAGGCCCTTTGTCTTTGCCTGAACCTCTGAGAAGTAGATGCCAAAAAGTAGGGGTCCCAGGACAGATCCCTGGGAAATACCACTATTGACAGGTCTACTGTTGGAGCTGGTGGTGCCTATTTTGATCTTGTGTGTCCTATCAGTGAGCCAGTTGGCCATCCACCTGATGAGATAGGGATTTACGCCAAGTTGGGTTAGCTTTTTGATAATGCCTGAGTGGGGGATTGTGTCAAAGGCCTTGGCCAAGTCAAGTTAAGCCTTATGTACTGAGTTACCCTCATCTAGTGCCTTGGTGACAGTGTCAAAGAAGTCAACCAGGTTCAATATTCAAGATCTGCCCCTGACAAATCCGAATTGGGTGAGGTCAAGTGCTTGGAGATTGCCTATGTCCTTGTTTATGAGATCCATAATAATATGCTCCATGGCTTTACAGATCAGACTTGTCAAGCTAATGGGGCTATAGTTTCCCAGGTCAGTAGTTTTTTTTTTATTTTGTGGTTTTTCTATTCCTTTTACTTTATTTTCCAACTGTCTATAAAACATTTTGGATCCTCAATGAATTGTTTATTTTGACTACGTTTTTCTGCCTGTTTTGATATCTTTAGTTTACTTGCAATAGTATATAATAGATCCTGGTATGTTCTGATACTGTGCATAGCTTTTACCATGTCTATTTCTGAAGTATATTTTGTTGATCTGTACCCTCTTCTATACTCTTCCAATAATGAAACTTCCTGTCTCAGCTGCTTTATAGTTGTCTCTATTCGATACTACCATGATGGCGCTTGATTTTTTTCCCTTCCTTTCCCATATTGCCCTATGTTTTGTGTTAAGGATTTTTCTGTTATTAATTTAGCTGCACAGTAATATATTCTATTTACTTCTGTTATATCACATGGATTTCTGTTAATAGTCTTGATTACTGTGTTCATTTATCTTAACTAGCTTCTAACATTTTGGGTCATTGACTTTCTGTAATCTATTTCTTTCACTGATCTTAACATATCTAGCCATTCAGATAAATCAAGCAACTCTTCTCTTCAAGCATTTTGTTCTAAACTGAGGGTACATTCTTTGTTCTCAATTTCCTGTGGGCATTTTACAGAAGGTTCCAGAATATCTTTCTATGACAAATTGTCTTCAGATGCATCCTGCGTCATCTTTGCTCTATCAAATGGAAACTC
>NC_056737.1:1433478148-1433490648 GCF_019279795.1 Protopterus annectens
CACTTTTTATCATTAATCTTCCCTGCTCTTTTTCACATATTAGCATTAAAAGTAAGTTGTCACATTGACTACACTTTAATATACTTGCAAATATGTTTCTTTTTTGGTGCAGATAAGAGAAAACAAACTATAAGTATTTATAGTGTATAGTCTTGATGGTGAGAAGACATTTAGAGGACATTTATAAAAATATTCTGCTATGAATACTTTTTTTTCAATATAACCTATTTTATGGAAGTCCTAGTTTTAGTGTGTGTGTGTGTGTGTGTGTGTGTGTGTGTGTGTGTGTGTGTGTGTGTGTGTGTGTGTGTGTGTGTTTATAAGTTCACGACCATATGTCAGTATCCACCCATGTACACTGATCTAGTGTAATGTGCCTGATATACCTTTTAACAGCCCCTGCTTTTGCAGAATGCTGCAGATTTTGCCCTATGTCTTTGCCCTGCTCATGATATTTTTTTCTTGTAAATCACTGAGGATTATGACATCATTTAATAATGCAAGACATTTATATATATATATATATATATATATATATATATATATATATATATATATATATATTTGTTTTATAATATTTCTATTATCATATATTCATTTTTTTTGTTAAAATTTTCAGTAAAAACAATTAAGAAAAATAATGCAAGGCATTTGAGTTTAGTACTTCTTTTTGTTCAGAAAATGCATTGTTCTATTAACCTTTTAAGTGAATTAGACTAATTCAAAAGTTATACCTTTTGAGGGCTTTTGCCCTTTCATTATTTATGGCTGTGTCCCTGAGTCTTGTGTTGTATGTGATGTTGTATGTGATATGCAATTCTGTATATAGGATAGAGAAAACATTAAACAATGATGTTCCTAATATCTAGAATATTTGCCACAAATGATTTTTCTGTATTTTGCAAACTGTTAAAATCCCAACTTGAGGCTAGATATAAGTTCAATTGTCATAGGAATCCAAGTTAAGTCACATCTGCAGATGTTCCAGCCTGTATCTATATATCTGTGTAAATGACAACGTATTTACATATTTAGTTTTCCTCACCAAGAACGTCTGACTGGACAGAACCCATTTTGAATAGAGGCTTGGACAGAAAAGTTAAAAAAAATGACTTGAAGTACAAACATTGTAAAATACAGTATAGCTCAAAGGTACATTTGTTTGTAACTCTTGAACTCATTCCATGACAGCTCATATAATATGGAAAATCTGTAAATATCTGTTACATTATGGGATATACTGGGGGGTAACTCTTACTGTCATCATTCTCATCATTCTCATGATTACCTTTTTGCTTTTTTGTGCAAACAATCTATCTCTTATTATTAACATGTATTGCACAATTTATATTTGTTTATGTAAATGGTAAGCTAATAATTATGTATGTACCTAGTTCCTGCTGGGTATTCACATTATTTGTTCTTGTTCATGTGCATACTGCTGTATGTTTGCTGTTGCCATTTGACCTGTGCAACTGAAAACAGTCCATATATATATATATATATATATATAGATGGCTCACCTTCACAAAGTTGAAAGCACATAGTCAGATGTGCACATAATCGCAATGTTTCTGGAAAATGTGTACTGCCAAAATTTCAGAAAGTCGAAAAAAATGAATGTTGACATTTCCAAACACTCAACACCTAAAACAAGTGTTAACATGGGTAAAAAAAGGGGAGAGATTTTGCAGTTTAGAATATCGGTGATTGAGGTTTTGAGAAGTCACAGTTTGGACCTTACGGAAGTGGTTTCAACGATGTGATGGTCAACATTTTCAAGGTAAACCATATATATATATATATATATATATATATATATATATATATTCATATAGATAGATAGATAGATAGGTAGATGTATTTAGAGCTCTTATGGTATTGAAACTTGCTCAAATCATTGTTATCATTTCCGTCTTTATAGTTACAGAATTAATCTGCAGTCAGTAGAGTAGTTACTTTAGTTACACTGTGTGGTAATTTACATTAAAAGATTAAGGTTAACGACTGCTCATGAGCTTCATATAATAATTCAGGGTGTGATTCCCTGAGTCTCCATTTGTCTTCTGTTTGATTATGTGAAGGATCGTATGACTGTGCAATGGTCCTAAGTCACCAATGTACTTATACAATGCAGGCTTACCCAGTTAACATTCAGAGAAATATTATTCATTAGTAGTATTACTGGTACAGTTCTTTTTATGTATTTACTTGTCTGAGACACAAATACCCACTGTTAATTTCAGCAAATAGTCACTATTCAAAATACTTTTGTCTGTCGTCTATTTGTATCCATGCCTGTCAGCTATCAAGCCACCCCAGCTGGATTCCATCTAATCTAGCATAAATGAGAGAGACATCTGGTTGGACAATCACACAGGCAGAAATGAGGGTGATCTATGCCTCTACCTAGACACTTTCTGCTTGCATACTGTGGGGGGAAGCTGCTCTTTTCCTATTACCTAAGAAAGTCTTTCTCCCATAGGACAGGCCTTATCGAACTCATACTTAACTCTTCAAGTGTGAAACTACATGACACTCACTCCCCACAAACAGCCCAAATCATGCTGGGCACAGCCTATGCAAGCATTTCTGTATAGCCCAAACTTCAACCCTGGTGGCTGACATAAGTACTCCTATGTTGTGGTCATCTCTGTATGCTGAGAAGCATATCTGAAGGGAAGAGGAATCACTGCTGTTACAAAGAGTGTGCCATCTGTTTGTAAAGAACTGGAGTCCATAAACTCCGGTGGTATATTCCTTACATACAGGTGGCAAACTGTTTGCCTGTAAGTAGTAAACTCTTTGCATGCATGTAGTATACTCTTTGCATACAGGTTTATATCCTTTTAAAATCCAGACATGAAGTGGGTATCAATTTGGCTTGGGGTAGTATAATGTAAGTACCCATTCGGTAAATACTGCATACAAGGTCTTAAAACATTATATACAGTTATTTATGAACTGCAAAGGGCTTTGCTACACTGATATGCTGTTTACCATTATTACTCCATGGTATATAGTGGTATATGAGTGGCACCCTGAGATGACTACTATATCATAGTAATACTTTGCTTCATGAAAATAATGCTATTAATGTTTTTTTTTTCTTTTAAAAGAACCCTGACTAACTGTAAATCCCTACCCAGCCATGATATGCATTCATTTTCTCCCTGAGATGGAAGCCCCATAATCCATTCATTCCACTAGGGTAAGAGTGGACCACACCAAGTAAAGGATCTACAATCCTAGTATAAAGAAAATAGGGTTATGTGATTTAGATCTAGCATCCATTCAATGTGCCCAAAACATCCAAGGGATTGGCTTGAACTAGACCTATTGTGACATACATATCTACTTCATTAGGCATTATCAAATGACCATGCACCCCGACATACATATCTACTTCATTAGGAATAATCAAATGGCCATGCACCCAAACATACATATGTACTTCATTAAAAATAATCAAATGGCCATGCACCCTGAAATACATATCTACTTCATTGGGACTAATCAACTGGCCATGCACCCCAACATACATATCTACTTCATTAGGACTTATGAAATGACCATGCACCCCGACATACATATCTACTTCATTAGGAATAATCAAATGGCCATTCACCCCGACATACATATCTACTTCATTAGGAATAATCAAATGGTCATGCACCCCGACATACATATCTACTTCATTGGGACTAATCAACTGGCCATGCACCCCAACATACATATCTACTTCATTAGGACTTATGAAATGACCATGCACCCCAACATACATATCTACTTCATTAGGAATAATCAAATGGCCATGCACCCAAACATACATATCTACTTCATTAGGAATAATCAAATGGCCATGCACCCCGACATACATATCTACTTTATTAGGAATAATCAAATGACCATGCACCCTGACATACATATGTCCTTCATTAGGAATAATCAAATGACCATGCACCCTGACATACATATGTACTTCATTAGGACTAATCAAATGACCATGCACCCCGACATACATATGCACTTCATTAGGAATAATCAAATGACCATGCACCCCGACATACATATCTACTTCATTAGGACTAATCAACTGGCCATGCACCCCAACATACATATCTACTTCATTAGGACTAATCAAATGACCATGCACCACGACATACATATCTACTTCAGTAGGACTAATCAAATGGCCATGCACCCCGACATACATATCTACCTCATTAGGACTAATCAAATGACCATGCACCCCAACATACATATCTACCTCATTAGGACTAATCAAATGGCTATGCACCCAGACATACATATCTACTTCATTAGGAATAATCAAATGATCATGCACCCCTTGAAGACAGCAAAAGTACACAACCTCTACCTTCCACCATTGAGTCTATCATGTCAAATATGGTTCGGCACATGCTCCCATTTGCTGTCATCCAAAATAGGTGACCTGACATAACCTTCTTATTCATTGCTTTCTTCATGCCACCTCCAGCAGATGAACTCAGGTCACTTAGGGTGTAAACAGCAGGGTGCATCCCTGAATGACACTGGAGCTAATCTACGTAAACTAGCAGGGGCGGCTCGTACTATAGGACTGCAGGACTGCAGCCCTCCCACCTAGAAAACAAACCGTGAAACATAAAATTAAAAAAAATATTTTTCACGAGTCCCAGAACTCCGCGGACACACTCAGACTGCCTCAGTCAGCAGTCTGTATGCCAGGAATCTGTGCGGTGATGACCGCACAGAAGAGCTCCGGGCTGCTTCATCAGCAGACAGGACAGGACCAATCAGGAGAAAGATGAGTTTTAAGATCTTGCAGGCTACTGCTTCATGGATTTGGAGGTGTGTGTGTATGTAATGCCCCAGTTGCTATATACTGGTGGCTAGAACAAACTCATGGTGGTGTGTAGGGAATACCTCAGGCCTGAACCCTGTACCTTGCATGCAGGTGTTAAGGGCCTGAATTCCCTACCCACCACCATTTGTAAAAAAAATTGCAGATTTTTGCCTCATATTTGATCTGTTCTATTTCTCATAATATCTGTGGTTTCTAAATGTTTGAATGATTGGTATTTGATGGTGTAGTGGTAGCACTGTTGCCTTACAGCTACAGGTTCTCAGGTTTGATTCTTGGCTGGGATGCCTTCTGTGTGGGGTCTGCATCTTCTCCCTGTGTTTGTGTGGGTTTGCTTTTGTGTCCTCCTATGTTACAAAGACATGTATGCATTATTTTTCCTGGGCCTTTGCTGAAAATTGTTTTTTTTGTTCCAAGTCAGACTGTCCTGGTTAACAAATGTTAAATAAAATTGACAGGCATTTGAATTTCAGACTTCAGGTTTATGAATGCTTAATCTCTTATATATTTGATGGTGCAGTGGTAGCATTGTTGCCTCATAGCTATAGGTTTTTCTGGTTTGATTTTTGGCTGGGGTTCCTTCTGTCTGGAGTCGGCTGGGGTTCCTTCTGTGTGGAGTCTCCATCTCCTCCCTGTGTTTGCATGGATTTGCTCTGGTGTCCTGCCATTTTACAAGGATGTGTCTGCAGTATTTCTCCCTGGGCATCTGCTGAAAATGTTTTGTTCTGTCAGAAGTAAAATTGACAGGCATTTGAATTTCAGACTTCATATTCTTCAGAAAATACATAGTAACACAACCTTTTATTCTAGCAATTTTCTAAGTTTATAAGATGAATATTTGAAATTTGTCCCTATTTTTGGGACTCTATTCCCCCATTATTGGCTTTGTCCAGGTTTTTTTGTGCTAAGGTTGACAGCTATGGCATGAACTGAATTCACTGAATATGTTTGAGGGCTGTATTCCCTCATTACTGGGTTTGTCCAGGTGTTTTGTGCTAAGAGGTTGACAGCTATAGTGAGAACTGAATTTACTAAATGATAGCCGTTTAAGTTTCTGTCTTCCTCTCTTTCACAAAGCAGCTGATTTGGCGTAGTGGTATGTTGCTCTGACTGTTTTGTACAGGGACCTTGGCAGTAAAATGTATGGTGGTAACACAGCATTTTTCTTTCACAAAGCAGTTGATTAGGCATAGTAGTATGTTGCACTGATTGTTTGAACAGGGACCTTGGCAGTAAAATGTATGGTGGTAACACAGCATTTTATTCTAGCAACTTTTCAAGATTATACAAGGAATGTTTAATGTGTCCCTGGTTTTTGGGCTTTTGACCCCCCCCCCCATAAATTTTGGCTTTTTCCAGATTTCTTGTGCTGCAAATTTGAGATGCAGTTGAGTATTGAGTAGATTTTACAAGGAGCTGAGAGCTGCAGGGGAAGAGAAGTTTAGTGCTGCTTATGCTAAGTCGGCTTGCATTGTTAATAGCACAACAGGTTGTGTCATACCTCTCAACCTGGAAACCTCAAAAATCTGGACTAGACCCATGAAAAATAGGTACAAATCTGTATGCTAATTAACATAAAATTTGCATACATAATTGTGTAACCCCCATCCACTCCAATGGAATTGTGGGATACCAACTTTCAAATGCAAACTGAAGAACAGACAACCAAAATATGACACCAGAGTCCCCCTGCAGCCATTCAAATGTCCCATTACCTGACTATTTCACCCCATTTACCTCAGACACTAATGTGTGCATACTGCTTTACTTCTACAATGATTATTTGGATTTTATTTTTACATTTTACAGCCCAATGCACAAACACTAATGCTAAACAACACTGTCTCACAATGAAAATAGACTTAGCATTAAAACTTCTCTGCCCTTGAAACCCATATTCATTGAAACAGCATTGAAACTCACACCATATCCAAAAAAAATGCATCTGGCCAGTGGTGGATAAATATTGCCTTTGGGCTGTTTTCAAATCATTGGCCCCTTGCACACAAAACAAGAAACATGCATGTGTTCTTTGATACACCTTCCTGACTTTATTAAATTATATTCCTTGTATAGTACAGCACACTTGTTAGAGCGCATTTTACATTTATTGTTTGAACATTTTTCCAGTAGTCATAGGCAATGAAACAAAATGCATGAACCAGTAATGACAAACTGCCCAATTCAGAACATTTCTATCATAAAAATCTACTTCCACACCCACACTATTAATAGAATGACAGTAGTGCAAGTCATAGGCATCTTACACATCTTCTCACACTTATTTTCAATTTTAGTTTTTTTTTGAGGGGGGGACAAAAAGGCCAAAAACCAGGAACAAATTTTAAATATTGCTTGTATAATTTTGAAAAGTTGCTAGAATAAAATGTTGTGTTACCACCATGCATTTCACTGGGAAGTTTTGAACGCAGGACCTTGTACACTACAGTCAAAGCAACGTTCCACTATGCCAAATCAGCAGTTTCCTGAAAGATAGGAAAACTGAAACTTAAATGGCTGTCATTTAGTGAATTCTATTCTCACTTCTCACCATAGCTCTTACAACCTCTTAGCCCAAAAAACATGGACAAAGCCAATAATGGGAGAATACAAATTCAGTTCTCACTTCTCACCAAAGCTCTTGCAACCTCTTAGCACAAAAAATGGACAAATCCAATAATGGGGGAATACAAACAGTTCTCACTTCTCACCATAACTCTCAACTCTTAGCACAAAAAAACCTGGACAAAGCCAATAATGGGGGAATACAGCCCCACAATAGGAACACATTTCAAATACTGTTATTATTATTATTAAACTTAGAAAATTACTAGAATAAAAGGTTTTTGTGTTACCATTTATTTTCTGAAGAATATGAAGTCTAAAATTCAAACGCCTGTCATGAGCTTGAGTACCTCTAGCCACCAGGTGTATTAAACTGGGGTCATTTTCACACACACACACACACACACACACACACACACACACACACACACACACACACACACACACACACACACACACAGTAGATAAACTTGTCAGTGTCCAAGGATATGAAGATAAATTAATGCACATTGTTCCCATCAGGGAAGCACTGAACTTTAGGTAGCATTTAAGCAGTGCTGTGATGCCAGGCCTATCATTTGAGTGCACACAGAGATTTGCAAGCAGCATGAGCAGTAATGTAATACTGGTGGTAGACTTCAATTATTCCCTAGCTATGAAATGATGTCTGAAAATGTAATCAGTAGTTGATCAATGTTTTTTTCTTGAGTTATAACAGAAGCACAACTTGGAATTGTGCCTACAGCTCACAGAAAAAAAATGAGATCATAAGACATGCAAGCAAAAGAATAGTTACCATTCAAATCTCATGCAAAGCACAGCAGTGTAATTATTCACAAATAACTTGCAGTCTCAGATGAAATGACCACTAAATAAGAACAAACAGCCTTTTTGAAGTCTAAAGGGGGAAGTTAACCCCTGTAGAGAAGATCACCAATATAATATGATGTTTTGTTCATCCTGAATAATTCGGCTGACATGTAGATGGTGAGCAGGGGGTACTCTGTGAACATGTTCAGACATACTGCCTACCCAACATGTCAAGTGTTAGCATTGCACAGAAAGAAGTCCAAGCCTGTATTTTTAGATACAAGAGAGGCACAGAATGGCATGTATTATCTTGCAGAAGACAAAGTATGACTACTTTGTTTGGAAGCCAAAATTCAGTAAGGGCAAAAGTTATCAGAAGACAGAGTGGACTCATTGCATGTTAGCTAACCTTGAATACTATGCTGCACTTTCAACACACACACACACACACACACACACACACACACACACACACACACACACACACACACACACACACACACACACACAGTTTCAACCTTACCCTGAGTTGTGCTCGTTCTGTTCCTCATGCTGCTTTCTCAACCTTACCCTGAGTTGTGCTTGTTCTGTTCCTCATGCTGCTTCCTTACCCTGAGTTGTGCTCCTTCTATTCCTCATGCTGGAGGGCTGCTCTGTATCCCCGCATGCTGTCCTGGCTCTGTTCCCCATGTTGCTGTATCAGCTGCCAGCCTGCCGCCATTAATCCGTGGGCTCGCTCCATTAATCCCAGCTCCGTTCCCCATGTTGCTGTATCAGCTGCCACCATTAATCCATGGGCTCGCTCGCTGTATCCAATTCCCATGCATGCTGCTTCTGCCATTAGTATCAGATTAACTTAACCGCCCATCAGCCAGCCAGGAAAGGATGATGCGAGCTCCTTGAGCTCAATTCCGACTGGCTGGTAGCCTGAGGGCACTGACGTCATTGCGAACGTGATGACGTCAGCTTCAACAGCGGGATATTTTAAAAAAATAAAAAAACAAAAGTAAAAAATCGGAAATGAAGGGGTGCCACTCGGAAATCGTGGCACCCCTTCATTTGGACCCCAAAACTCGGTAAAAACCAAGTAATTCGGAACGGTTGGGAGGTCTGGGTTGTGTACTTGCTTTTGATGCAGAAGGCTGTGGGTTCTACTCCTACAAGGGGTGGATGCTGCCGTACTGAGAATTTCTTCCTTGGCGAAGATACTAACTGTGAGCCTCTTATCAGTTTGCTATCCATTTCCTATTGCAATATTACTAGCTTATCATCTTTTTAATGTAATATAGGCAATTTATTCCTCGGGGGTAACAGACACTTTATTTTTTGATGAAACCATGAAATATAAAGGTGTTTGCTAGCAGCAACCTCTTCATTAGTTACAGATTTCTTTAATGTGGAATTATTTAGATGACTTTTACTACTTCAGAGAGTGTGCATATTTACTGATAAAGGTGGACTGTAGAATTGTGCATATTTACTGATAATGGTGGACTATAGAAGTTTGAGTAGACTTTTATGATGGAAATGTTCTGAACTGGGAAGTTTTGTCATTATGGGTGCATGCATTTTGTTTCATTGTTTACTGGAAAAATGTTCTGAATTGGGCAGTTTTGTCATTATTGGTGCATGCATTTTGTTTCATTGTTTAATAAATTTAAAACGCCCTCTAACAACTGCACTGTATTGTACAAGGAATATAATTTAGTACAATCAGGAAGGTGTATCAAAGAGCAGATGTATGTTTCATATGCAAACGGCCTATGATTTGAAAACAGCCCAGAATTAATCTTTATCTGCCACTGGCAAAATGTATTTTCTTTGAATGTGGGTTTCAATGAATGTGAGTTTCAAGGGCAGAGAAGTTTTAATGTTAAGTTTGTTTTCATTGTGAGACTGCATTGCTTTGTTTAGCAGATGTCTTAGTGTTTTGTGCTGTAAAATGCAAAATACAACTTTCAAATGAAGTCCAAATCATCATAGAAGTAAAGCAGTATGCACATTAGTGTTTATGGTAAATGGAGTGAAATAGCCAAGTAATGGATCATTGGAATGGCTGCAGGGGGGAGGCTCCATTCGACCATGATTTTGTGAGGGGGAAGGATGGCAAACTCAGACAGCCCCAGCTGAACTATACCTCCCAACTGTCCAGATTTTCAAAGAATGAATAGATTTTTGCTTCTTATTTTTGGTTTGTTCCTCATAAAATTTGTATTTTTCTGGTAAATCATTTAGGAATTAAGTCACTAAATAATGACACACTGAGTTTCAGACATCATAACCTTCAGAAAAATGCATGCAAAAGTAAGACCTGTTATTCTATCAACTGTCTCAGTTTGTACAAGAGCAATTTTTAGTACTGTTTATATATTGCACCAATATATTTGGCCTTGTTAGTTATATTGCATTAACAGGTTGAGAGGTACATGAAAATAAATTACTTCATAGCATTAGGCATAGCCAAGCCTCTCAACTGTCTCCGATTCTGTCTCAAAATGTTGGTCTTCCCCCTAATAATCCCTCCGCAAAATAGCAATTTTGGAAGAAAACATTGAGAGTTTACAATTAAGAAATAACTGTAATAATCAGAGTTATAGATTATTTTTATTTCAGAAATGCATGTAGATTCTTTTTTGTCAGCTGCTTAAGTTAGCAGTACTAATATTAAAGTTTCCCTTCTTTGACAGGTTCCCAGCTGTATTGTCTGGCTTTTTTATATTTTTGCATCACATTTTTGGTCCATTTTTCATGAAATTGTATTTTTTAGGCATATTAGTGACAAATCATTAAAGACTGAAGTTAAAAAATAATGACAAGACATTTGTGTTTCAGATTTCATACCCTTCAGAAAATTCATACTAATGCAAGACCTATTGTATTATCTTTCTAAGTTTATAAGAGCCATATTTAAAAATTGTCCTTATTTTTGGGCCTTTGTCCGACTTCTATGTATGGCTGTGTCCAGATTTCTTGCTCTGAGGTTGAGAGGTATGACAGATGTGTCAGGGCCATCACAGTCATTCAGAGACATTTCAAATTGTGACATACTTGTTGCACCCCACTCCCCCATGTAGTGACTCTGGATGTGTCCAAGCAAGGCAAGGAGTAGTTATGCAGTGTAAATGTGCAGAGTATCCACCCATCCAAGGTAGACACAAGTACTGCAGTGGCTTTTCATCTGTCCTTGATTTTGCAGAATGGTCTGATTTGACATATTTTTGTACTGTTGATTTATGCTTATTACTCAAAGTGCCTGTTGCTCTGTGTTTAAGTAGCAATGCTTTAATGACCATCAGGTAAACTTGTCTGAGATCGTAAGATGCAAGTAAGCTTTAATAAGCATACTGTTAAAGAATTGCCAACACTGAAAGCCTTTCTGTTGTTGTCATGCAGAGAATACTTAACTAGATAATGTATAAGCCTCGGGTATTGAAATGCATATGACAGTATTTGTAATAAAGGACAGGAATGCATTATTTTAAGAAGCTCATTACACTTGTTGGAGACTTCCAGTCATCTCTGCAGGCTTTACCCATAAACTAAACAGAATGCCAATCATGTGTGGTCCATAACCTGTACAGTAATCCTTTAAGCAATGTATCTTGAGCTTGTTTCTTGTTTGCGTTTCATTTTTTACTTTGATCATGTTTTCCCCATGAAACAAGTAGATAGTTGTCAGGCAGCAGGTCTTTTTTGGATAAGAAGCATTTTTACAAGTGGGGGCATCACATCGATTTCTACTTTCAGTGTGTTACATGGTACTTTAATAAAGCTGAATATAAATTATAATTAGAACTGCAGTGCAAGGAGAAGTGGTTTGAGTTGAGTGCTGCTTGTTTTTCTTATACTTGATTTTGACTGAGCATTCCAGTAATGTATTTAAAAAGTAATTCATTTTTTCATGCATCACAACCTTTTTGTTTCCATCTAGATATTAAGTAAGCTGTCATGCAGCCAATGCATTGAAATATTTTTATTCGTCTACACTTCATTTTGTCTTGATTGGACTCTCATAATGATGGTTTGGCACCCAGGGCAGCGTATTTAATTGAAGTTATTTTTGTGGTTTTGAGCATAGGTCCTCCCCTTTCTAGTTGGCTGCACCCCCTTCTCATTGACCCCAGCCATTCAGCTGTCTCCTGCAGCCTCCCTTTGATTTGAAGTCACCAAGTCACCAGCCGCCACTGTAAACTAGTCAAATAAAGATATAACAAAAAATCTAAAATACGGAGAATCCTGTACCTTTATATACTATCTG